>NW_024543525.1:0-94535 GCF_018167655.1 Microtus oregoni | reverse complement strand
GCTCGGGGTGCTCGGTGCTCAGTGCTCAAGGTGCTGGGTGCTCAGTGCTCAGGGTGCTGGGTGCTCAGTACTCAGGGTGCTGGGTGCTCAGTACTCAGTATGCTGGGTGCTCAGTGCTCGGGGTCCTGGGTGCTCAGTGCTCAGTACTCAGGGTGCTGGGTGCTCAGTGCTCGGGGTGCTTGATGCTCAGTACTCAGGGTGCTGGGTGCTCAGTGCTCAGGGTGCTGGGTGCTCAGTACTCAGGGTGCTGGGTGCTCAGTACTCAGTATGCTGGGTGCTCAGTGCTCGGGGTGCTCAGTACTCAGGGTGCTGTGTGTTCAGTGCTCAGGGTACTGGGTGCTCAGTACTCAGGGTGCTCAGTGCTTGGGGTGCTGGGTGCGCAGTACTCAGGGTGTTGGGTGCTCAGTACTCACGGTGCTCAGTGCTTGGGGTGCTGGGTGCTCAGTACTCAGGGTGCTCAGTGCTTGGGGTGTTGGGTGCTCAGTACTCAGGGTGCTGGGTGCTCAGTGCTCAGGGTGCTGGGTGCTCAGTACTCAGGGTGCTGGGTGCTCATCACTCAGGGTGCTAGGTGCTCAGTGTTCGGGGTGCTGGGTGCTCAGTGCTCGGGGTGCTGGGTGCTCAGTACTCGGGGTGCTCTGTGCTCAGTACGTTGGGTGATCACTAATCAGGGTGCTGGGTGCTCAGTGCTCAGGGTGCTGGGTGCTCAGTGCTCAGGGTGCTGGGTGCTCAGTGCTCAGGGTGCTGGGTGCTCAGTGCTCAGGGTGCTGGGTGCTCAGTGCTCGGGGTGCTCGGAGCTCAGTGCTCAGGGTGCTGGGTGCTCAGTGCTCGGGGTGCTCGGTGCTCAGTACTCAGGGTGCTGGGTGCTCAGAGCTCGGGGTGCTCGGTGCTCAGTACGTTGGGTGCTCACTACTCAGGGTGCTGGGTGCTCAGTGCTCAGGGTGCTGGGTGCTGAGTGCTCAGGGTGCTGGGTGCTCAGTGCTCAGGTTGCTTGGTGCTCAGTACTCAGGGTGCTGGGTGCGCAGTGCTCGGGGTGATGGGTGCTCAGTGCTCAGGGTGCTGGGTGCTCAGTGCTCAGGGTGCTGGGTGCTCAGTACTCGGGGAGCTGGGTGCTCAGTACTCAGGGTGCTGGGTGCTCAGTACTCAGGGTGCTGGGTGATCAGTACTCGGGTGCTGGGTGCTCAGTGCTCAGAGTGCTGGGTGCTCAGTGCTTGGGGTGCTGGGTGCTCAGGGCTCAGTACTCAGGGTGCTGGGTGCTCAGTGCTCTTGGTGCTGGGTGCACAGTGCTCAGTACTCAGGGTGCTGGGTGCTCAGTGCTCAGGGTGCTGGGTGCTCAGTGCTCAGGGTGCTGGGTGCTCAGTGCTCAGGGTGCTGGGTGCTCAGTGCTCAGCGTGCTGGGTACTCACTGCTCGGGGTGCTGGGTGCTCAGTGCTCGGGGTGCTCGGTGCTCAGTACGTTGGGTGCTCACTACTCAGGGTGCTGGGTGCTCAGTGCTCAGGGTGCTGGGTGCTGAGTGCTCACTGTGCTGGGTGCTCAGTGCTCAGGGTGCTGGGTGCTCAGTGCTCAGGGTGCTGGGTGCTCAGTACTCAGGGTGCTGGGTGCACAGGGCTCGGGGTGCTGGGTGCTCAGTGCTCAGGGTGCTGGGTGCTCAGTGCTCAGGGTGCTGGGTGTTCAGTACTCGGTGTGCTGGGTGCTCAGTACTCAGGGTGCTGGGTGCTCAGTACTCAGGGTGCTGGGTGATCAGTACTCGGGTGCTGGGTGCTCAGTGCTCAGAGTGCTGGGTGCTCAGTGCTCGGGGTGCTGGGTGCTCAGTGCTCAGTACTCAGGGTGCTGGGTGCTCAGTGCTCTTGGTACTGGGTGCACAGTGCTCAGTACTCAGGGTGCTGGGTGCTCAGTGCTCAGGGTGCTGGGTGCTCAGTGCTCAGCGTGCTGGGTGCTCAGTGCTCAGGGTGCTGGGTGCTCAGTGCTCAGGGTGCTGGGTACTCAGTGCTTGGGGTGCTGGGTGCTCAGTACTCAGGGTGCTGCGTGCTCAGTACTCAGGGTGCTCAGTGCTCAGTACTCAGGGTGCTCAGTGCTCAGTACTCAGGGTGCTCAGTGCTCAGGGTGCTGGGTGCTCAGTGCTCGGGGTGCTGGGTGCTCAGTCCTCAGGGTGCTGGGTGCTCAGTGCTCAGGGTGCTCGGTGCTCAGTGCTCAGGGTGCTGGGTGCTCAGTACTCAGGGTGCTGGGTGCTCAGTGCTCAGGGTGCTGGGTGCTCAGTACTCATGGTGCTCTGTGCTCAGTGCTCAGGGTGCTGGGTGCTCAGTGCTCAGGGTGCTCGGTGCTTAGTACTCAGGGTGCTGGGTGCTCAGTACTCAGGGTGCTGGGTGCTCAGTGCTCAGGGTGCTGGGTGCTCAGTGCTCAGGGTGCTGGGTGCTCAGTACTCAGGGTGCTGGGTGCTCAGTTCTCGGGGTGCTGGGTGCTCAGTACTCAGGGAGCTGGGTGCTCAGTACTCAGGGTGCTGGGTGCTCAGTACTTGGGTGCTGGGTGCTCAGTGCTCAGGGTGCTGGGTGCTCCGTGCTCGGGGGTGCTGGGTGCTCAGTGCTCAGTACTCAGGGTGCTGGGTGCTCAGTGCTCGGGGTGCTGGGTGGTCAGTGCTCAGTACTCAGGGTGCTGGGTGCTCAGTGCTCGGGGTGCTTGATGCTCAGTACTCAGGATGCTGGGTGCTCAGTGCTCAGTACACAGGGTGCTGGGTGCTCAGTGCTCGGGGTGCTGGGAGCTCAGTGCTCAGTACTCAGGGTGCTGGGTGCTCAGTGCTCGGGGTGCTTGATGCTCAGTACTCAGGGTGCTGGGTGCTCAGTGCTCAGGGTGCTGGGTGCTCAGTACTCAGGGTGCTGGGTGCTCAGTACTCAGTATGCTGGGTGCTCAGTACTCGGGGTGCTGGGTGCTCAGTACTCAGTATGCTGGGTGCTCAGTGCTCGGGGTGCTCAGTACTCAGGGTGCTGTGTGTTCAGTGCTCAGGGTACTGGGTGCTCAGTACTCAGGGTGCTCAGTGCTTGGGGTGCTGGGTGCGCAGCACTCAGGCTGTTGGGTGCTCAGTACTCAGGGTGCTCAGTGCTTGGGGTGCTGGGTGCTCAGTACTCAGGGTGCTCAGTGCTTGGGGTGTTGGGTGCTCAGTACTCAGGGTGCTGGGTGCTCAGTGCTCAGGGTGCTGGGTGCTCAGTACTCAGGGTGCTGGATGCTCATTACTCAGGGTGCTAGGTGCTCAGTGTTCGGGGTGCTGGGTGCTCAGTGCTCGGGGTGCTGGGTGCTCAGTGCTCAGGGTGCTGGGTGCTCAGTGCTCAGGTTTCTGGGTGCTCAGTGCTCGGGGCGCTGGGTGCTCAGTGCTCAGGGTGCTCGGTGCTCAGTGCTCAGGGTGCTGGGTGCTCAGTACTCAGGGTGCTGGGTGCTCAGTGCTCAGGGTGCTGGGTGCTCAGTGCTCAGGGTGCTCGGTGCTTAGTACTCGGGGTGCTGGGTGCTCAGTACTCAGGGTTCTGGGTGCTCAGTGCTCAGGTTGCTGGGTGCTCAGTGCTCAGGGTGCTGGGTGCTCAGTACTCAGGGTGCTGGGTGCTCAGTACTCAGGGTGCTGGGTGCTCAGTTCTCAGGGTGCTGGGTGCTCAGTGCTCGGGGTGCTGGGTGCTCAGTGCTCGGGGTGCTCGGTGCTCAGTGCTCAAGGTGCTGGGTGCTCAGTGCTCAGGGTGCTGGGTGCTCAGTACTCAGGGTGCTGGGTGCTCAGTACTCAGTATGCTGGGTGCTCAGTGCTCGGGGTCCTGGGTGCTCAGTGCTCAGTACTCAGGGTGCTGGGTGCTCAGTGCTCGGGGTGCTTGATGCTCAGTACTCAGGGTGCTGGGTGCTCAGTGCTCAGGGTGCTGGGTGCTCAGTACTCAGGGTGCTGGGTGCTCAGTACTCAGTATGCTGGGTGCTCAGTGCTCGGGGTGCTCAGTACTCAGGGTGCTGTGTGTTCAGTGCTCAGGGTACTGGGTGCTCAGTACTCAGGGTGCTCAGTGCTTGGGGTGCTGGGTGCGCAGTACTCAGGGTGTTGGGTGCTCAGTACTCACGGTGCTCAGTGCTTGGGGTGCTGGGTGCTCAGTACTCAGGGTGCTCAGTGCTTGGGGTGTTGGGTGCTCAGTACTCAGGGTGCTGGGTGCTCAGTGCTCAGGGTGCTGGGTGCTCAGTACTCAGGGTGCTGGGTGCTCATCACTCAGGGTGCTAGGTGCTCAGTGTTCGGGGTGCTGGGTGCTCAGTGCTCGGGGTGCTGGGTGCTCAGTACTCGGGGTGCTCTGTGCTCAGTACGTTGGGTGATCACTAATCAGGGTGCTGGGTGCTCAGTGCTCAGGGTGCTGGGTGCTCAGTGCTCAGGGTGCTGGGTGCTCAGTGCTCAGGGTGCTGGGTGCTCAGTGCTCAGGGTGCTGGGTGCTCAGTGCTCGGGGTGCTCGGAGCTCAGTGCTCAGGGTGCTGGGTGCTCAGTGCTCGGGGTGCTCGGTGCTCAGTACTCAGGGTGCTGGGTGCTCAGAGCTCGGGGTGCTCGGTGCTCAGTACGTTGGGTGCTCACTACTCAGGGTGCTGGGTGCTCAGTGCTCAGGGTGCTGGGTGCTGAGTGCTCAGGGTGCTGGGTGCTCAGTGCTCAGGTTGCTTGGTGCTCAGTACTCAGGGTGCTGGGTGCGCAGTGCTCGGGGTGATGGGTGCTCAGTGCTCAGGGTGCTGGGTGCTCAGTGCTCAGGGTGCTGGGTGCTCAGTACTCGGGGAGCTGGGTGCTCAGTACTCAGGGTGCTGGGTGCTCAGTACTCAGGGTGCTGGGTGATCAGTACTCGGGTGCTGGGTGCTCAGTGCTCAGAGTGCTGGATGCTCAGTGCTTGGGGTGCTGGGTGCTCAGGGCTCAGTACTCAGGGTGCTGGGTGCTCAGTGCTCTTGGTGCTGGGTGCACAGTGCTCAGTACTCAGGGTGCTGGGTGCTCAGTGCTCAGGGTGCTGGGTGCTCAGTGCTCAGGGTGCTGGGTGCTCAGTGCTCAGGGTGCTGGGTGCTCAGTGCTCAGCGTGCTGGGTACTCACTGCTCGGGGTGCTGGGTGCTCAGTGCTCGGGGTGCTCGGTGCTCAGTACGTTGGGTGCTCACTACTCAGGGTGCTGGGTGCTCAGTGCTCAGGGTGCTGGGTGCTGAGTGCTCACTGTGCTGGGTGCTCAGTGCTCAGGGTGCTGGGTGCTCAGTGCTCAGGGTGCTGGGTGCTCAGTACTCAGGGTGCTGGGTGCACAGGGCTCGGGGTGCTGGGTGCTCAGTGCTCAGGGTGCTGGGTGCTCAGTGCTCAGGGTGCTGGGTGTTCAGTACTCGGTGTGCTGGGTGCTCAGTACTCAGGGTGCTGGGTGCTCAGTACTCAGGGTGCTGGGTGATCAGTACTCGGGTGCTGGGTGCTCAGTGCTCAGAGTGCTGGGTGCTCAGTGCTCGGGGTGCTGGGTGCTCAGTGCTCAGTACTCAGGGTGCTGGGTGCTCAGTGCTCTTGGTACTGGGTGCACAGTGCTCAGTACTCAGGGTGCTGGGTGCTCAGTGCTCAGGGTGCTGGGTGCTCAGTGCTCAGCGTGCTGGGTGCTCAGTGCTCAGGGTGCTGGGTGCTCAGTGCTCAGGGTGCTGGGTACTCAGTGCTTGGGGTGCTGGGTGCTCAGTACTCAGGGTGCTGCGTGCTCAGTACTCAGGGTGCTCAGTGCTCAGTACTCAGGGTGCTCAGTGCTCAGTACTCAGGGTGCTCAGTGCTCAGGGTGCTGGGTGCTCAGTGCTCGGGGTGCTGGGTGCTCAGTCCTCAGGGTGCTGGGTGCTCAGTGCTCAGGGTGCTCGGTGCTCAGTGCTCAGGGTGCTGGGTGCTCAGTACTCAGGGTGCTGGGTGCTCAGTGCTCAGGGTGCTGGGTGCTCAGTACTCATGGTGCTCTGTGCTCAGTGCTCAGGGTGCTGGGTGCTCAGTGCTCAGGGTGCTCGGTGCTTAGTACTCAGGGTGCTGGGTGCTCAGTACTCAGGGTGCTGGGTGCTCAGTGCTCAGGGTGCTGGGTGCTCAGTGCTCAGGGTGCTGGGTGCTCAGTACTCAGGGTGCTGGGTGCTCAGTTCTCGGGGTGCTGGGTGCTCAGTACTCAGGGAGCTGGGTGCTCAGTACTCAGGGTGCTGGGTGCTCAGTACTTGGGTGCTGGGTGCTCAGTGCTCAGGGTGCTGGGTGCTCCGTGCTCGGGGTGCTGGGTGCTCAGTGCTCAGTACTCAGGGTGCTGGGTGCTCAGTGCTCGGGGTGCTGGGTGGTCAGTGCTCAGTACTCAGGGTGCTGGGTGCTCAGTGCTCGGGGTGCTTGATGCTCAGTACTCAGGATGCTGGGTGCTCAGTGCTCAGTACACAGGGTGCTGGGTGCTCAGTGCTCGGGGTGCTGGGAGCTCAGTGCTCAGTACTCAGGGTGCTGGGTGCTCAGTGCTCGGGGTGCTTGATGCTCAGTACTCAGGGTGCTGGGTGCTCAGTGCTCAGGGTGCTGGGTGCTCAGTACTCAGGGTGCTGGGTGCTCAGTACTCAGTATGCTGGGTGCTCAGTACTCGGGGTGCTGGGTGCTCAGTACTCAGTATGCTGGGTGCTCAGTGCTCGGGGTGCTCAGTACTCAGGGTGCTGTGTGTTCAGTGCTCAGGGTACTGGGTGCTCAGTACTCAGGGTGCTCAGTGCTTGGGGTGCTGGGTGCGCAGCACTCAGGCTGTTGGGTGCTCAGTACTCAGGGTGCTCAGTGCTTGGGGTGCTGGGTGCTCAGTACTCAGGGTGCTCAGTGCTTGGGGTGTTGGGTGCTCAGTACTCAGGGTGCTGGGTGCTCAGTGCTCAGGGTGCTGGGTGCTCAGTACTCAGGGTGCTGGATGCTCATTACTCAGGGTGCTAGGTGCTCAGTGTTCGGGGTGCTGGGTGCTCAGTGCTCGGGGTGCTGGGTGCTCAGTGCTCAGGGTGCTGGGTGCTCAGTGCTCAGGTTTCTGGGTGCTCAGTGCTCGGGGCGCTGGGTGCTCAGTGCTCAGGGTGCTCGGTGCTCAGTGCTCAGGGTGCTGGGTGCTCAGTACTCAGGGTGCTGGGTGCTCAGTGCTCAGGGTGCTGGGTGCTCAGTGCTCAGGGTGCTCGGTGCTTAGTACTCGGGGTGCTGGGTGCTCAGTACTCAGGGTTCTGGGTGCTCAGTGCTCAGGTTGCTGGGTGCTCAGTGCTCAGGGTGCTGGGTGCTCAGTACTCAGGGTGCTGGGTGCTCAGTACTCAGGGTGCTGGGTGCTCAGTTCTCAGGGTGCTGGGTGCTCAGTGCTCGGGGTGCTGGGTGCTCAGTGCTCGGGGTGCTCGGTGCTCAGTGCTCAAGGTGCTGGGTGCTCAGTGCTCAGGGTGCTGGGTGCTCAGTACTCAGGGTGCTGGGTGCTCAGTACTCAGTATGCTGGGTGCTCAGTGCTCGGGGTCCTGGGTGCTCAGTGCTCAGTACTCAGGGTGCTGGGTGCTCAGTGCTCGGGGTGCTTGATGCTCAGTACTCAGGGTGCTGGGTGCTCAGTGCTCAGGGTGCTGGGTGCTCAGTACTCAGGGTGCTGGGTGCTCAGTACTCAGTATGCTGGGTGCTCAGTGCTCGGGGTGCTCAGTACTCAGGGTGCTGTGTGTTCAGTGCTCAGGGTACTGGGTGCTCAGTACTCAGGGTGCTCAGTGCTTGGGGTGCTGGGTGCGCAGTACTCAGGGTGTTGGGTGCTCAGTACTCACGGTGCTCAGTGCTTGGGGTGCTGGGTGCTCAGTACTCAGGGTGCTCAGTGCTTGGGGTGTTGGGTGCTCAGTACTCAGGGTGCTGGGTGCTCAGTGCTCAGGGTGCTGGGTGCTCAGTACTCAGGGTGCTGGGTGCTCATCACTCAGGGTGCTAGGTGCTCAGTGTTCGGGGTGCTGGGTGCTCAGTGCTCGGGGTGCTGGGTGCTCAGTACTCGGGGTGCTCTGTGCTCAGTACGTTGGGTGATCACTAATCAGGGTGCTGGGTGCTCAGTGCTCAGGGTGCTGGGTGCTCAGTGCTCAGGGTGCTGGGTGCTCAGTGCTCAGGGTGCTGGGTGCTCAGTGCTCAGGGTGCTGGGTGCTCAGTGCTCGGGGTGCTCGGAGCTCAGTGCTCAGGGTGCTGGGTGCTCAGTGCTCGGGGTGCTCGGTGCTCAGTACTCAGGGTGCTGGGTGCTCAGAGCTCGGGGTGCTCGGTGCTCAGTACGTTGGGTGCTCACTACTCAGGGTGCTGGGTGCTCAGTGCTCAGGGTGCTGGGTGCTGAGTGCTCAGGGTGCTGGGTGCTCAGTGCTCAGGGTGCTTGGTGCTCAGTACTCAGGGTGCTGGGTGCGCAGTGCTCGGGGTGATGGGTGCTCAGTGCTCAGGGTGCTGGGTGCTCAGTGCTCAGGGTGCTGGGTGCTCAATACTCGGGGAGCTGGGTGCTCAGTACTCAGGGTGCTGGGTGCTCAGTACTCAGGGTGCTGGGTGATCAGTACTCGGGTGCTGGGTGCTCAGTGCTCAGAGTGCTGGGTGCTCAGTGCTTGGGGTGCTGGGTGCTCAGGGCTCAGTACTCAGGGTGCTGGGTGCTCAGTGCTCTTGGTGCTGGGTGCACAGTGCTCAGTACTCAGGGTGCTGGGTGCGCAGTGCTCGGGGTGATGGGTGCTCAGTGCTCAGGGTGCTGGGTGCTCAGTGCTCAGGGTGCTGGGTGCTCAGTGCTCAGGGTGCTGGGTGCTCAGTGCTCAGGGTGCTGGGTGCTCAGTGCTCAGGGTGCTGGGTACTCAGTGCTCGGGGTGCTGGGTGCTCAGTGCTCGGCGTGCTCGGTGCTCAGTACGTTGGGTGCTCACTATTCAGGGTGCTGGGTGCTCAGTGCTCAGGGTGCTGGGTGCTGAGTGCTCAGGGTGCTGGGTGCTCAGTGCTCAGGGTGCTGGGTGCTCAGTGCTCAGGGTGCTGGGTTCTCAGTACTCAGGGTGCTGGGTGCACAGGGCTCGGGGTGCTGGGTGCTCAGTGCTCAGGGTGCTGGGTGCTCAGTGCTCAGGGTGCTGGGTGCTCAGTACTCGGGGTGCTGGGTGCTCAGTACTCAGGGTGCTGGGTGCTCAGTACTCAGGGTGCTGGGTGATCAGTACTCGGGTGCTGGGTGCTCAGTGCTCAGAGTGCTGGGTGCTCAGTGCTCGGGGTGCTGGGTGCTCAGTGCTCAGTACTCAGGGTGCTGGGTGCTCAGTGCTCTTGGTGCTGGGTGCACAGTGCTCAGTACTCACCGTGCTGTGTGCTCAGTGCTCAGGGTGCTGGGTGCTCAGTGCTCAGCGTGCTGGGTGCTCAGTGCTCAGGGTGCTGGGTGCTCAGTGCTCAGGGTGCTGGGTACTCAGTGCTCGGGGTGCTGGGTGCTCAGTACTCAGGGTGCTGGGTGCTCAGTACTCAGGGTGCTCAGTGCTCAGTACTCAGGGTGCTCAGTGCTCAGTACTCAGGGTGCTCAGTGCTCAGGGTGCTGGGTGCTCAGTGCTCGGGGTGCTGGGTGCTCAGTCCTCAGGGTGCTGGGTGCTCAGTACTCAGGATGCTCGGTGCTTAGTACTCAGGGTGCTGGGTGCTCAGTACTCCGGGTGCTGGGTGCTCAGTGCTCAGTACTCAGGGTTCTGGGTGCTCAGTACTCAGGGTGCTGGGTGCTCAGTGCTCGGGGTGCTGGGTGCTCAGTACTCGGGGTGCTCGGTGCTCAGTACTCAGGGTGCTGGGTGCTCAGTGCTCGGGGTGCTCAGTACTCAGGGTGCTGTGTGTTCAGTTCTCAGGGTGCTGGGTGCTCAGTACTCAGGGTGCTCGGTGCTTAGTACTCAGGGTGCTGGGTGCTCAGTACTCCGGGTGCTGGGTGCTCAGTGCTCGGGGTGCTCAGTGCTCAGTGCTCAAGGTGCTGGGTGCTCAGTACTCAGGGTGATCATTGCTCAGGGTGCGGGGTGCTCAGTACTCAGGGTGCTCAGTGCTCAGTACTAAGGGTGCTCAGTGCTCAGGGTGCTGGGTGCTCAGTGTTCGGGGTGCTCGGTGATCAGTACTCAGGGTGCTGGGTGCTCAGTGCTCATGGTGCTGGGTGCTCAGTGCTCAGGGTGCTGGTTGCTCAGTGCTCAGGGTGCTGGGTGCTCAGTACTCAGGGTTTTCGGTGCTCAGTACTCCGGGTGCTCAGTGCTCGGAGTGCTGGGTGCTCAGTACTCAGGGTGCTGGGTGCTCAGTACTCAGGGTGCTGGGTGCTCAGTACTCGGGTGCTGGGTGCTCAGTGCTCAGAGTGCTGGGTGCTCAGTGCTTGGGGTGCTGGGTGCTCAGTGCTCAGTACTCAGGGTGCTGGGAGCTCAGTGCTCTTGGTGCTGGGTGCACAGTGCTCAGTACTCAGGGTGCTGGGTGCTCAGTGCTCAGGGTGCTGGGTGCTCAGTGCTCAGGGTGCTGGGTGCTCAGTGCTCAGGGTGCTGGGTGCTCAGTGCTCAGGGTGCTGGGTACTCAGTGCTCGGGGTGCTGGGTGCTCAGTACTCAGGGTGCTGGGTGCTCAGTGCTCAGGGTGCTGGGTGCTCAGTGCTCAGGGTGCTGGGTGCTCAGTACTCAGGGTGCTGGGTGCTCAGTGCTCGGGGTGCTCAGTGCTCAGTACGCTGGGTGCTCAGTACTCAGGGTGCTGGGTGCTCAGTACTCAGGGTGCTGTGTGCTCAGTACTCAGGGTGCTGGGTGCTTAGTACTCAGGGTGCTGGGTGCTTAGTACTCAGGGTGCTGGCTGCTCAGTGCTCAGGGTGCTCGGTGCTCAGTGCTCGGGGTGCTGGGTGCTCAGTACTCAGGGTGGTCAGTGCTCAGTGCTATGGGTGCTGGGTGCTCTGTGCTCGGGGTGCTGGGTGCTCATTGCTCAGGGTGCTGGGTGCTCAGTACTCAGGGTGCTCAGTGCTCAGTGCTCGGGGTGCTGGGTGCTCAGTGCTAGGGGTGCTGGGTGCTCAGTGCTCAGGGTGCTGGGTGCTCAGTGCTCAGGGTTCTGGGTGCTCAGTGCTCGGGGCGCTGGGTACTCAGTGCTCGGGGTGCTCGGAGCTCAGTACTCAGTGTGCTGGGTGCTCAGTGCTCGTTGTGCTCGGTGCTCAGTACTCAGGGTGCTGGGTGCTCAGTGCTCGGGGTGCTCGGTGCTCAGTACGTTGGGTGCTCACTACTCAGGGTGCTGGGTGCTCAGTGCTCAGGGTGCTGGGTGCTGAGTGCTCAGGGTGCTGGGTGCTCAGTGCTCAGGGTGCTGGGTGCTCAGTACTCAGGGTGCTGGGTGCGCAGTGCTCGGGGTGCTGGGTGCTCAGTGCTCAGGGTGCTGGGTGCTCAGTGCTCAGGGTGCTGGGTGCTCAGTACTCGGGGTGCTGGGTGCTCAGTACTCAGGGTGCTGGGTGCTCAGTACTCAGGGTGCTGGGTGATCAGTACTCGGGTGCTGGGTGCTCAGTGCTCAGAGTGCTGGGTGTTCAGTGCTTGGGGTGCTGGGTGCTCAGTGCTCAGTACTCAGGGTGCTGGGTGCTCAGTGCTCTTGGTGCTGGGTGCACAGTGCTCAGTACTCAGGGTGCTGGGTGCTCAGTGCTCAGTGTGCTGGGTGCTCAGTGCTCAGGGTGCTGGGTGCTCAGTGCTCAGGGTGCTGGGTGCTCAGTGCTCAGGGTGCTGGGTACTCAGTGCTCGGGGTGCTGGGTGCTCAGTACTCAGGGTGCTGGGTGCTCAGTACTCAGGGTGCTCAGTGCTCAGTACTCAGGGTGCTCAGTGCTCAGTACTCAGGGTGCTCAGTGCTCAGGGTGCTGGGTGCTCAGTGCTCGGGGTGCTGGGTGCTCAGTCCTCAGGGTGCTGGTTGCTCAGTGCTCAGGGTGCTCGGTGCTCAGTGCTCAGGGTGCTGGGTGCTCAGTACTCAGGGTGCTGGGTGCTCAGTGCTCGGGGTGCTGGGTGCTCAGTACTCAGGGTGCTGGGTGCTCAGTGCTCAGGGTGCTGGGTGCTCAGTGCTCAGGGTGCTCGGTGCTTAGTACTCAGGGTGCTGGGTGCTCAGTACTCAGGGTGCTGGGTGCTCAGTGCTCAGGGTGCTGGGTGCTCAGTGCTCAGGGTGCTGGGTGCTCAGTACTCAGGGTGCTGGGTGCTCAGTTCTCGGGGTGCTGGGTGCTCAGTACTCAGGGAGCTGTGTGCTTAGTACTCAGGGTGCTGGGTGCTCAGTACTCGGGTGCTGGGTGCTCAGTGCTCAGGGTGCTGGGTGCTCAGTGCTTGGGGTGCTGGGTGCTCAGTGCTCAGTACTCAGGGTGCTGGGGGCTCAGTGCTCGGGGTGCTGGGTGCTCAGTGCTCAGTACTCAGGGTGCTGGGTGCTCAGTGCTCAGGGTGCTGGGTGCTCAGTGCTCAGGGTGCTGGGTGCTCAGTGCTCAGGGTGCTGGGTGCTCAGTACTCAGGGTGCTCGGTGCTTAGTACTCAGGGTGCTGGGTGCTCAGTACTCCGGGTGCTGGGTGCTCAGTGCTCAGTACTCAGGGTGCTGGGTGCTCAGTACTCAGGGTGCTGGGTGCTCAGTGCTCGGGGTGCTGGGTGCTCAGTGCTCGGGGTGCTCGGTGCTCAGTACTCAGGGTGCTGGGTGCTCAGTGCTCGGGGTGCTCAGTACTCAGGGTGCTGTGTGTTCAGTGCTCAGGGTGCTGGGTGCTCAGTACTCAGGGTGCTCGGTGCTTAGTACTCAGGGTGCTGGGTGCTCAGTACTCCGGGTGCTGGGTGCTCAGTGCTCGGGGTGCTCAGTGCTCAGTGCTCAAGGTGCTGGGTGCTCAGTACTCAGGGTGATCATTGCTCAGGGTACTGGGTTCTCAGTACTCAGGGTGCTGGGTGCTCAGTACTCAGGGTGCTCAGTGCTCAGTACTCAGGGTGCTCAGTGCTCAGTACTAAGGGTGCTCATTGCTCAGGGTGCTGGGTGCTCAGTGCTCAGGGTGCTGGTTGCTCAGTGCTCAGGGTGCTGGGTGCTCAGTACTCAGGGTTTTCGGTGCTCAGTACTCCGGGTGCTCAGTGCTCAGTACTCAGGGTGCTGGGTGCTCAGTGCTCAGGGTGCTGGGTGCTCAGTACTCAGGGTGCTGGGTGCTCGGTGCTCAGTACGCTGGGTGCTCAGTACTCAGGTTTCTCTGTACTCAGTACTCAGGGTGCTGGGTGCTCAGTACTCAGGGTGCTCGGTGCTCAGTACTCAGGGTGCTGGGTGCTCAGTGCTCAGGGTGCTGGGTGCTCAGTACTCAGGGTGCTGGGTGCTCAGTGCTCGGGGTGCTCGGTGCTCAGTACGCTGGGTGCTCAGTACTCAGGGTGCTGGGTGCTCAGTACTCAGGGTGCTGTGTGCTGAGTACTCAGGGTGCTGGGTGCTTAGTACTCAGGGTGCTGGGTGCTTAGTACTCAGGGTGCTGGCTGCTCAGTGCTCAGGGTGCTCGGTGCTCAGTGCTCGGGGTGCTGGGTGCTCAGTACTCAGGGTGCTCAGTGCTCAGTGCTCTGGGTGCTTGGTGCTCTGTGCTCGGGGTGCTGGGTGCTCATTGCTCAGGGTGCTGGGTGCTCAGTTCTCAGGGTGCTCAGTGCTCAGTGCTCGGGGTGCTGGGTGCTCAGTGCTCGGGGTGCTGGGTGCTCAGTGCTCAGGGTGCTGGGTGCTCAGTGCCCAGGGTTCTGGGTGCTCAGTGCTCGGGGCGCTGGGTACTCAGTGCTCGGGGTGCTCGGAGCTCAGTACTCAGTGTGCTGGGTGCTCAGTGCTCGGGGTGCTCGGTGCTCAGTACTCGGGGTGCTGGGTGCTCAGTGCTCGGGGTGCTCGGTGCTCAGTACGTTGGGTGCTCACTACTCAGGGTGCTGGGTGCTCAGTGCTCAGGGTGCTGGGTGCTGAGTGCTCAGGGTGCTGGGTGATCAGTGCTCAGGGTGCTGGGTGCTCAGTACTCAGGGTGCTGGGTGCACAGTGCTCGGGGTGCTGGGTGCTCAGTGCTCAGGGTGCTGGGTGCTCAGTGCTCAGGGTGCTGGGTGCTCAGTACTCGGGGTGCTGGGTGCTCAGTACTCAGGGTGCTGGGTGCTCAGTACTCAGGGTGCTGGGTGATCAGTACTCGGGTGCTGGGTGCTCAGTGCTCAGAGTGCTGGGTGCTCAGTGCTCGGGGTGCTGGGTGCTCAGTGCTCAGTACTCAGGGTGCTGGGTGCTCAGTGCTCTTGGTGCTGGGTGCACAGTGCTCAGTACTCAGGGTGCTGGGTGCTCAGTGCTCAGTGTGCTGGGTGCTCAGTGCTCAGGGTGCTGGGTGCTCAGTGCTCAGGGTGCTGGGTGCTCAGTGCTCAGGGTGCTGGGTACTCAGTGCTCGGGGTGCTGGGTGCTCAGTACTCAGGGTGCTGGGTGCTCAGTACTCAGGGTGCTCAGTGCTCAGTACTCAGGGTGCTCAGTGCTCAGTACTCAGGGTGCTCAGTGCTCAGGGTGCTGGGTGCTCAGTGCTCTGGGTGCTGGGTGCTCAGTCCTCAGGGTGCTGGGTGCTCAGTGCTCAGGGTGCTCGGTGCTCAGTGCTCAGGGTGCTGGGTGCTCAGTACTCAGGGTGCTGGGTGCTCAGTGCTCGGGGTGCTGGGTGCTCAGTACTCAGGGTGCTGGGTGCTCAGTGCTCAGGGTGCTGGGTGCTCAGTGCTCAGGGTGCTCGGTGCTTAGTACTCAGGGTGCTGGGTGCTCAGTACTCAGGGTGCTGGGTGCTCAGTGCTCAGGGTGCTGGGTGCTCAGTGCTCAGGGTGCTGGGTGCTCAGTACTCAGGGTGCTGGGTGCTCAGTTCTCGGGGTGCTGGGTGCTCAGTACTCAGGGAGCTGTGTGCTTAGTACTCAGGGTGCTGGGTGCTCACTACTCGGGTGCTGGGTGCTCAGTGCTCAGGGTGCTGGGTGCTCAGTGCTTGGGGTGCTGGGTGCTCAGTGCTCAGTACTCAGGGTGCTGGGGGCTCAGTGCTCGGGGTGCTGGGTGCTCAGTGCTCAGTACTCAGGTTGCTGGGTGCTCAGTGCTCAGGGTGCTGGGTGCTCAGTGCTCAGGGTGCTGGGTGCTCAGTGCTCAGGGTGCTGGGTGCTCAGTACTCAGGGTGCTCGGTGCTTAGTACTCAGGGTGCTGGGTGCTCAGTACTCCGGGTGCTGGGTGCTCAGTGCTCAGTACTCAGGGTGCTGGGTGCTCAGTACTCAGGGTGCTGGGTGCTCATTGCTCGGGGTGCTGGGTGCTCAGTGCTCGGGGTGCTCGGTGCTCAGTACTGAGGGTGCTGGGTGCTCAGTGCTCGGGGTGCTCAGTACTCAGGGTGCTGTGTGTTCAGTGCTCAGGGTGCTGTGTGCTCAGTACTCAGGGTGCTCGGTGCTTAGTACTCAGGGTGCTGGGTGCTCAGTACTCCGGGTGCTGGGTGCTCAGTGCTCGGGGTGCTGGGTGCTCAGTGCTCAAGGTGCTGGGTGCTCAGTACTCAGGGTGATCATTGCTCAGGGTGCTGGGTGCTCAGTACTCAGGGTGCTGGGTGCTCAGTACTCAGGGTGCTCAGTGCTCAGTACTCAGGGTGCTCAGTGCTCAGTACTAAGGGTGCTCAGTGCTCAGGGTGCTGGGTGCTCAGTGCTCAGGGTGCTGGTTGCTCAGTGCTCAGGGTGCTGGGTGCTCAGTACTCAGGGTTTTCGGTGCTCAGTACTCCGGGTGCTCAGTGCTCAGTACTCAGGGTGCTGTGTGCTCAGTGCTCAGGGTGCTGGGTGCTCAGTACTCAGGGTGCTGGGTGCTCGGTGCTCAGTATGCTGGGTGCTCAGTACTCAGGTTTCTGGGTACTCAGTACTCAGGGTGCTGGGTGCTCAGTACTCAGGGTGCTCGGTGCTCAGTACTCAGGGTGCTGGGTGCTCAGTGCTCAGGGTGCTGGGTGCTCAGTACTCAGGGTGCTGGGTGCTCAGTGCTCGGGGTGCTTGGTGCTCAGTACGCTGGGTGCTCAGTACTCAGGGTGCTGGGTGCTCAGTACTCAGGGTGCTGTGTGCTCAGTACTCAGGTTGCTGGGTGCTTAGTACTCAGGGTGCTGGGTGCTTAGTACTCAGGGTGCTGGCTGCTCAGTGCTCAGGGTGCTCGGTGCTCAGTGCTCGGGGTGCTGGGTGCTCAGTACTCAGGGTGCTCAGTGCTCAGTGCTCTGGGTGCTGGGTGCTCTGTGCTCGGGGTGCTGGGTGCTCATTGCTCAGGGTGCTGGGTGCTCAGTTCTCAGGGTGCTCAGTGCTCAGTGCTCGGGGTGCTGGGTGCTCAGTGCTCGGGGTGCTGGGTGCTCAGTGCTCAGGGTGCTGGGTGCTCAGTGCCCAGGGTTCTGGGTGCTCAGTGCTCGGGGCGCTTTGTACTCAGTGCTCGGGGTGCTCGGAGCTCAGTACTCAGTGTGCTGGGTGCTCAGTGCTCGGGGTGCTCGGTGCTCAGTACTTGGGGTGCTGGGTGCTCAGTGCTCGGGGTGCTCGGTGCTCAGTAATTTGGGTGCTCACTACTCAGGGTGCTGGGTGCTCAGTGCTCAGGGTGCTGGGTGCTGAGTCCTCAGGGTGCTGGGTGCTCAGTGCTCAGGGTGCTGGGTGCTCAGTACTCAGGGTGCTGGGTGCACAGTGCTCGGGGTGCTGGGTGCTCAGTGCTCAGGGTGCTGGGTGCTCAGTGCTCAGGGTGCTGGGTGCTCAGTACTCGGGGTGCTGGGTGCTCAGTACTCAGGGTGCTGGGTGCTCAGTACTCAGGGTGCTGGGTGATCAGTACTCGGGTGCTGGGTGCTCAGTGCTCAGAGTGCTGGGTGCTCAGTGCTCGGGGTGCTGGGTGCTCAGTGCTCAGTACTCAGGGTGCTGGGTGCTCAATGCTCTTGGTGCTGGGTGCACAGTGCTCAGTACTCAGGGTGCTGGGTGCTCAGTGCTCAGGGTGCTGGGTGCTCAGTGCTCAGCGTGCTGGGTGCTCAGTGCTCAGGGTGCTCAGTGCTCAGGGTGCTGGGTACTCAGTGCTCGGGGTGCTGGGTGCTCAGTACTCAGGGTGCTGGGTGCTCAGTACTCAGGGTGCTCAGTGCTCAGTACTCAGGGTGCTCAGTGCTCAGTACTCAGGGTGCTCAGTGCTCAGGGTGCTGGGTGCTCAGTGCTCGGGGTGCTGGGTGCTCAGTCCTCAGGTTGCTTTGTGCTCAGTGCTCAGCCTGCTCGGTGCTCAGTGCTCAGGGTGCTATGTGCTCAGTACTCAGGGTGCTGGGTGCTCAGTGCTCGGGGTGCTGGGTGCTCAGTACTCAGGGTGCTGGGTGCTCAGTGCTCAGGGTGCTGGGTGCTCAGTGCTCAGGGTGCTCGGTGATTAGTACTCAGGGTGCTGGGTGCTCAGTACTCAGGGTGCTGGGTGCTCAGTGCTCAGGGTGCTGGGTGCTCAGTGCTCAGGGTGCTGGGTGCTCAGTACTCAGGGTGCTGGGTGCTCAGTTCTCGGGGTGCTGGGTGCTCAGTACTCAGGGAGCTGGGTGCTCAGTACTCAGGGTGCTGGGTGCTCAGTACTCGGGTGCTGGGTGCTCAGTGCTCAGGGTGCTGGTTGCTCAGTGCTCGGGGTGCTGGGTGCTCAGTGCTCAGTACTCAGGGTGCTGGGTGCTCAGGGCTCGGGGTGCTGGGTGGTCAGTGCTCAGTACTCAGGGTGCTGGGTGCTCAGTGCTCGGGGTGCTTGATGCTCAGTACTCAGGGTGCTGGGTGCTCAGTGCTCAGTACACAGGGTGCTGGGTGCTCAGTGCTCGGGGTGCTGGGTGCTCAGTGCTCAGTACTCAGGGTGCTGGGTGATCAGTGCTCGGGGTGCTTGATGCTCAGTACTCAGGGTGCTGGGTGCTCAGTGCTCAGGGTGCTGGGTGCTCAGTACTCAGGGTGCTGGGTGCTCAGTACTCAGTATGCTGGGTGCTCAGTACTCGGGGTGCTCACTACTCAGGGTGCTGTGTGTTCAGTGCTCAGTGTACTGGGTGCTCAGTACTCAGGGTGCTCAGTGCTCGGGGTGCTTGATGCTCAGTACTCAGGGTGCTGGGTGCTCAGTGCTCAGGTTGCTGGGTGCTCAGTACTCAGGGTGCTGGGTGCTCAGTACTCAGTATGCTGGGTGCTCAGTGCTCGGGGTGCTCAGTACTCAGGGTGCTGTGTGTTCAGTGCTCAGGGTACTGGGTGCTCAGTACTCAGGGTGCTCAGTGCTTGGGGTGCTGGGTGCGCAGCACTCAGGCTGTTGGGTGCTCAGTACTCAGGGTGCTCAGTGCTTGGGGTGCTGGGTGCTCAGTACTCAGGGTGCTCAGTGCTTGGGGTGTTGGGTGCTCAGTACTCAGGGTGCTGGGTGCTCAGTGCTCAGGGTGCTGGGTGCTCAGTACTCAGGGTGCTGGATGCTCATTACTCAGGGTGCTAGGTGCTCAGTGTTCGGGGTGCTGGGTGCTCAGTGCTCGGGGTGCTGGGTGCTCAGTGCTCAGGGTGCTGGGTGCTCAGTGCTCAGGTTTCTGGGTGCTCAGTGCTCGGGGCGCTGGGTGCTCAGTGCTCAGGGTGCTCGGTGCTCAGTGCTCAGGGTGCTGGGTGCTCAGTACTCAGGGTGCTGGGTGCTCAGTGCTCAGGGTGCTGGGTGCTCAGTGCTCAGGGTGCTCGGTGCTTAGTACTCGGGGTGCTGGGTGCTCAGTACTCAGGGTTCTGGGTGCTCAGTGCTCAGGGTGCTGGGTGCTCAGTGCTCAGGGTGCTGGGTGCTCAGTACTCAGGGTGCTGGGTGCTCAGTACTCAGGGTGCTGGGTGCTCAGTTCTCAGGGTGCTGGGTGCTCAGTGCTCAGGGTGCTCGGTGCTCAGTGCTCAGGGTGCTGGGTGCTCAGTGCTCAGCGTGCTGGGTACTCAGTGCTCGGGGTGCTGGGTGCTCAGTGCTCGGGGTGCTCAGTGCTCAGTACGTTGGGTGCTCACTACTCAGGGTGCTGGGTGCTCAGTGCTCAGGGTGCTGGGTGCTGAGTGCTCAGGGTGCTGGGTGCTCAGTGCTCAGGGTGCTGGGTGCTCAGTGCTCAGAGTGCTGGGTGCTCAGTACTCAGGGTGCTGGGTGCACAGGGCTCGGGGTGCTGGGTGCTCAGTGCTCAGGGTGCTGGGTGCTCAGTGCTCAGGGTGCTGGGTGCTCAGTACTCGGGGTGCTGGGTGCTCAGTACTCAGGGTGCTGGGTGCTCAGTACTCAGGGTGCTGGGTGATCAGTACTCGGGTGCTGGGTGCTCAGTGCTCAGAGTGCTGGGTGCTCAGTGCTCGGGGTGCTGGGTGCTCAGTGCTCAGTACTCAGGGTGCTGGGTGCTCAGTGCTCTTGGTGCTGGGTGCACAGTGCTCAGTACTCAGGGTGCTGGGTGCTCAGTGCTCAGGGTGCTGGGTGCTCAGTGCTCAGCGTGCTGGGTGCTCAGTGCTCAGGGTGCTGGGTGCTCAGTGCTCAGGGTGCTGGGTACTCAGTGCTCGGGGTGCTGGGTGCTCAGTACTCAGGGTGCTGCGTGCTCAGTACTCAGGGTGCTCAGTGCTCAGTACTCAGGGTGCTCAGTGCTCAGTACTCAGGGTGCTGGGTGCTCAGTGCTCGGGGTGCTGGGTGCTCAGTGCTCAGTACTCAGGGTGCTGGGTGATCAGTGCTCGGGGTGCTTGATGCTCAGTACTCAGGGTGCTGGGTGCTCAGTGCTCAGGGTGCTGGGTGCTCAGTACTCAGGGTGCTGGGTGCTCAGTACTCAGTATGCTGGGTGCTCAGTACTCGGGGTGCTCACTACTCAGGGTGCTGTGTGTTCAGTGCTCAGGGTACTGGGTGCTCAGTACTCAGGGTGCTCAGTGCTCGGGGTGCTTGATGCTCAGTACTCAGGGTGCTGGGTGCTCAGTGCTCAGGGTGCTGGGTGCTCAGTACTCAGGGTGCTGGGTGCTCAGTACTCAGTATGCTGGGTGCTCAGTGCTCGGGGTGCTCAGTACTCAGGGTGCTGTGTGTTCAGTGCTCAGGGTACTGGGTGCTCAGTACTCAGGGTGCTCAGTGCTTGGGGTGCTGGGTGCGCAGCACTCAGGCTGTTGGGTGCTCAGTACTCAGGGTGCTCAGTGCTTGGGGTGCTGGGTGCTCAGTACTCAGGGTGCTCAGTGCTTGGGGTGTTGGGTGCTCAGTACTCAGGGTGCTGGGTGCTCAGTGCTCAGGGTGCTGGGTGCTCAGTACTCAGGGTGCTGGATGCTCATTACTCAGGGTGCTAGGTGCTCAGTGTTCGGGGTGCTGGGTGCTCAGTGCTCGGGGTGCTGGGTGCTCAGTGCTCAGGGTGCTGGGTGCTCAGTGCTCAGGTTTCTGGGTGCTCAGTGCTCGGGGCGCTGGGTGCTCAGTGCTCAGGGTGCTCGGTGCTCAGTGCTCAGGGTGCTGGGTGCTCAGTGCTCAGGGTGCTGGGTGCTCAGTGCTCAGGGTGCTCGGTGCTTAGTACTCGGGGTGCTGGGTGCTCAGTACTCAGGGTTCTGGGTGCTCAGTGCTCAGGGTGCTGGGTGCTCAGTGCTCAGGGTGCTGGGTGCTCAGTACTCAGGGTGCTGGGTGCTCAGTACTCAGGGTGCTGGGTGCTCAGTTCTCAGGGTGCTGGGTGCTCAGTGCTCGGGGTGCTGGGTGCTCAGTGCTCGGGGTGCTCGGTGCTCAGTGCTCAAGGTGCTGGGTGCTCAGTGCTCAGGGTGCTGGGTGCTCAGTACTCAGGGTGCTGGGTGCTCAGTACTCAGTATGCTGGGTGCTCAGTGCTCGGGGTCCTGGGTGCTCAGTGCTCAGTACTCAGGGTGCTGGGTGCTCAGTGCTCGGCGTGCTTGATGCTCAGTACTCAGGGTGCTGGGTGCTCAGTGCTCAGGGTGCTGGGTGCTCAGTACTCAGGGTGCTGGGTGCTCAGTACTCAGTATGCTGGGTGCTCAGTGCTCGGGGTGCTCAGTACTCAGGGTGCTGTGTGTTCAGTGCTCAGGGTACTGGGTGCTCAGTACTCAGGGTGCTCAGTGCTTGGGGTGCTGGGTGCGCAGTACTCAGGGTGTTGGGTGCTCAGTACTCAGGGTGCTCAGTGCTTGGGGTGCTGGGTGCTCAGTACTCAGGGTGCTCAGTGCTTGGGGTGTTGGGTGCTCAGTACTCAGGGTGCTGGGTGCTCAGTGCTCAGGGTGCTGGGTGCTCAGTACTCAGGGTGCTGGGTGCTCATCACTCAGGGTGCTAGGTGCTCAGTGTTCGGGGTGCTGGGTGCTCAGTGCTCGGGGTGCTGGGTGCTCAGTACTCGGGGGGCTCGGTGCTCAGTACGTTGGGTGCTCACTAATCAGGGTGCTGGGTGCTCAGTGCTCAGGTAGCTGGGTGCTCAGTGCTCAGGGTGCTGGGTGCTCAGTGCTCAGGGTGCTGGGTGCTCAGTGCTCAGGGTGCTGGGTGCGCAGTGCTCAGGGTGCTGGGTGCTCAGTGCTCAGGGTGCTGGGTGCTCAGTGCTCAGGGTGCTGGGTGCTCAGTGCTCGGGGCGCTGGGTGCTCAGTGCTCGGGGTGCTCGGAGCTCAGTACTCAGTGTGCTGGGTGCTCAGTGCTCGGGGTGCTCGGTGCTCAGTACTCAGGGTGCTGGGTGCTCAGAGCTCGGGGTGGTCGGTGCTCAGTACGTTGGGTGCTCACTACTCAGGGTGCTGGGTGCTCAGTGCTCAGGGTGCTGGGTGCTCAGTGCTCAGGGTGCTTGGTGCTCAGTACTCAGGGTGCTGGGTGCGCAGTGCTCGGGGTAATGGGTGGTCAGTGCTCAGGGTGCTGGGTGCTCAGTGCTCAGGGTGCTGGGTGCTCAGTACTCGGGGAGCTGGGTGCTCAGTACTCAGGGTGCTGGGTGCTCAGTACTCAGGGTGCTGGGTGATCAGTACTCGGGTGCTGGGTGCTCAGTGCTCAGAGTGCTGGGTGCTCAGTGCTTGGGGTGCTGGGTGCTCAGTGCTCAGTACTCAGGGTGCTGGGTGCTCAGTGCTCTTGGTGCTGGGTGCACAGTGCTCAGTACTCAGGGTGCTGGGTGCTCAGTGCTCAGGGTGCTGGGTGCTCAGTGCTCAGGGTGCTGGGTGCTCAGTGCTCAGGGTGCTGGGTGCTCAGTGCTCAGGGTGCTGGGTGCTCAGTGCTCAGCGTGCTGGGTACTCACTGCTCGGGGTGCTGGGTGCTCAGTGCTCGGGGTGCTCGGTGCTCAGTACGTTGGGTGCTCACTACTCAGGGTGCTGGGTGCTCAGTGCTCAGGGTGCTGGGTGCTGAGTGCTCACTGTGCTGGGTGCTCAGTGCTCAGGGTGCTGGGTGCTCAGTGCTCAGGGTGCTGGGTGCTCAGTACTCAGGGTGCTGGGTGCACAGGGCTCGGGGTGCTGGGTGCTCAGTGCTCAGGGTGCTGGGTGCTCAGTGCTCAGGGTGCTGGGTGTTCAGTACTCGGTGTGCTGGGTGCTCAGTACTCAGGGTGCTGGGTGCTCAGTACTCAGGGTGCTGGGTGATCAGTACTCGGGTGCTGGGTGCTCAGTGCTCAGAGTGCTGGGTGCTCAGTGCTCGGGGTGCTGGGTGCTCAGTGCTCAGTACTCAGGGTGCTGGGTGCTCAGTGCTCTTGGTGCTGGGTGCACAGTGCTCAGTACTCAGGGTGCTGGGTGCTCAGTGCTCAGGGTGCTGGGTGCTCAGTGCTCAGCGTGCTGGGTGCTCAGTGCTCAGGGTGCTGGGTGCTCAGTGCTCAGGGTGCTGGGTACTCAGTGCTCGGGTTGCTGGGTGCTCAGTACTCAGGGTGCTGCGTGCTCAGTACTCAGGGTGCTCAGTGCTCAGTACTCAGGGTGCTCAGTGCTCAGTACTCAGGGTGCTCAGTGCTCAGGGTGCTGGGTGCTCAGTGCTCGGGGTGCTGGGTGCTCAGTCCTCAGGGTGCTGGGTGCTCAGTGCTCAGGGTGCTCGGTGCTCAGTGCTCAGGGTGCTGGGTGCTCAGTACTCAGGGTGCTGGGTGCTCAGTGCTCAGGGTGCTGGGTGCTCAGTACTCATGGTGCTCTGTGCTCAGTGCTCAGGGTGCTGGGTGCTCAGTGCTCAGGGTGCTCGGTGCTTAGTACTCAGGGTGCTGGGTGCTCAGTACTCAGGGTGCTGGGTGCTCAGTGCTCAGGGTGCTGGGTGCTCAGTGCTCAGGGTGCTGGGTGCTCAGTACTCAGGGTGCTGGGTGCTCAGTTCTCGGGGTGCTGGGTGCTCAGTACTCAGGGAGCTGGGTGCTCAGTACTCAGGGTGCTGGGTGCTCAGTACTTGGGTGCTGGGTGCTCAGTGCTCGGGGTGCTGGGTGGTCAGTGCTCAGTACTCAGGGTGCTGGGTGCTCAGTGCTCGGGGTGCTTGATGCTCAGTACTCAGGATGCTGGGTGCTCAGTGCTCAGTACACAGGGTGCTGGGTGCTCAGTGCTCGGGGTGCTGGGAGCTCAGTGCTCAGTACTCAGGGTGCTGGGTGCTCATTGCTCGGGGTGCTTGATGCTCAGTACTCAGGGTGCTGGGTGCTCAGTGCTCAGGGTGCTGGGTGCTCAGTACTCAGGGTGCTGGGTGCTCAGTACTCAGTATGCTGGGTGCTCAGTACTCGGGGTGCTGGGTGCTCAGTACTCAGTATGCTGGGTGCTCAGTGCTCGGGGTGCTCAGTACTCAGGGTGCTGTGTGTTCAGTGCTCAGGGTACTGGGTGCTCAGTACTCAGGGTGCTCAGTGCTTGGGGTGTTGGGTGCTCAGTACTCAGGGTGCTGGGTGCTCAGTGCTCAGGGTGCTGGGTGCTCAGTACTCAGTGTGCTGGATGCTCATTACTCAGGGTGCTAGGTGCTCAGTGTTCGGGGTGCTGGGTGCTCAGTGCTCGGGGTGCTGGGTGCTCAGTGCTCAGGGTGCTGGGTGCTCAGTGCTCAGGTTTCTGGGTGCTCAGTGCTCGGGGCGCTGGGTGCTCAGTGCTCAGGGTGCTCGGTGCTCAGTGCTCAGGGTGCTGGGTGCTCAGTACTCAGGGTGCTGGGTGCTCAGTGCTCAGGGTGCTGGGTGCTCAGTGCTCAGGGTGCTCGGTGCTTAGTACTCGGGGTGCTGGGTGCTCAGTACTCAGGGTTCTGGGTGCTCTGTGCTCAGGTTGCTGGGTGCTCAGTGCTCAGGGTGCTGGGTGCTCAGTACTCAGGGTGCTGGGTGCTCAGTACTCAGGGTGCTGGGTGCTCAGTTCTCAGGGTGCTGGGTGCTCAGTGCTCGGGGTGCTGGGTGCTCAGTGCTCGGGGTGCTCGGTGCTCAGTGCTCAAGGTGCTGGGTGCTCAGTGCTCAGGGTGCTGGGTGCTCAGTACTCAGGGTGCTGGGTGCTCAGTACTCAGTATGCTGGGTGCTCAGTGCTCGGGGTCCTGGGTGCTCAGTGCTCAGTACTCAGGGTGCTGGGTGCTCAGTGCTCGGGGTGCTTGATGCTCAGTACTCAGGGTGCTGGGTGCTCAGTGCTCAGGGTGCTGGGTGCTCAGTACTCAGGGTGCTGGGTGCTCAGTACTCAGTATGCTGGGTGCTCAGTGCTCGGGGTGCTCAGTACTCAGGGTGCTGTGTGTTCAGTGCTCAGGGTACTGGGTGCTCAGTACTCAGGGTGCTCAGTGCTTGGGGTGCTGGGTGCGCAGTACTCAGGGTGTTGGGTGCTCAGTACTCACGGTGCTCAGTGCTTGGGGTGCTGGGTGCTCAGTACTCAGGGTGCTCAGTGCTTGGGGTGTTGGGTGCTCAGTACTCAGGGTGCTGGGTGCTCAGTGCTCAGGGTGCTGGGTGCTCAGTACTCAGGGTGCTGGGTGCTCATCACTCAGGGTGCTAGGTGCTCAGTGTTCGGGGTGCTGGGTGCTCAGTGCTCGGGGTGCTGGGTGCTCAGTACTCGGGGTGCTCTGTGCTCAGTACGTTGGGTGATCACTAATCAGGGTGCTGGGTGCTCAGTGCTCAGGGTGCTGGGTGCTCAGTGCTCAGGGTGCTGGGTGCTCAGTGCTCAGGGTGCTGGGTGCTCAGTGATCAGGGTGCTGGGTGCTCAGTGCTCGGGGTGCTCGGAGCTCAGTGCTCAGGGTGCTGGGTGCTCAGTGCTCGGGGTGCTCGGTGCTCAGTACTCAGGGTGCTGGGTGCTCAGAGCTCGGGGTGCTCGGTGCTCAGTACGTTGGGTGCTCACTACTCAGGGTGCTGGGTGCTCAGTGCTCAGGGTGCTGGGTGCTGAGTGCTCAGGGTGCTGGGTGCTCAGTGCTCAGGGTGCTTGGTGCTCAGTACTCAGGGTGCTGGGTGCGCAGTGCTCGGGGTGATGGGTGCTCAGTGCTCAGGGTGCTGGGTGCTCAGTGCTCAGGGTGCTGGGTGCTCAGTACTCGGGGAGCTGGGTGCTCAGTACTCAGGGTGCTGCGTGCTCAGTACTCAGGGTGCTGGGTGATCAGTACTCGGGTGCTGGGTGCTCAGTGCTCAGAGTGCTGGGTGCTCAGTGCTTGGGGTGCTGGGTGCTCAGGGCTCAGTACTCAGGGTGCTGGGTGCTCAGTGCTCTTGGTGCTGGGTGCACAGTGCTCAGTACTCAGGGTGCTGGGTGCTCAGTGCTCAGGGTGCTGGGTGCTCAGTGCTCAGGGTGCTGGGTGCTCAGTGCTCAGGGTGCTGGGTGCTCAGTGCTCAGGGTGCTGGGTACTCAGTGCTCGGGGTGCTGGGTGCTCAGTGCTCGGGGTGCTCGGTGCTCAGTACGTTGGGTGCTCACTATTCAGGGTGCTGGGTGCTCAGTGCTCAGGGTGCTGGGTGCTGAGTGCTCAGGGTGCTGGGTGCTCAGTGCTCAGGGTGCTGGGTGCTCAGTGCTCAGGGTGCTGGGTTCTCAGTACTCAGGGTGCTGGGTGCACAGGGCTCGGGGTGCTGGGTGCTCAGTGCTCAGGGTGCTGGGTGCTCAGTGCTCAGGGTGCTGGGTGCTCAGTACTCGGGGTGCTGGGTGCTCAGTACTCAGGGTGCTGGGTGCTCAGTACTCAGGGTGCTGGGTGATCAGTACTCGGGTGCTGGGTGCTCAGTGCTCAGAGTGCTGGGTGCTCAGTGCTCGGGGTGCTGGGTGCTCAGTGCTCAGTACTCAGGGTGCTGGGTGCTCAGTGCTCTTGGTGCTGGGTGCACAGTGCTCAGTACTCAGGGTGCTGTGTGCTCAGTGCTCAGGGTGCTGGGTGCTCAGTGCTCAGCGTGCTGGGTGCTCAGTGCTCAGGGTGCTGGGTGCTCAGTGCTCAGGGTGCTGGGTACTCAGTGCTCGGGGTGCTGGGTGCTCAGTACTCAGGGTGCTGGGTGCTCAGTACTCAGGGTGCTCAGTGCTCAGTACTCAGGGTGCTCAGTGCTCAGTACTCAGGGTGCTCAGTGCTCAGGGTGCTGGGTGCTCAGTGCTCGGGGTGCTGGGTGCTCAGTCCTCAGGGTGCTGGGTGCTCAGTGCTCAGGGTGCTCGGTGCTCAGTGCTCAGGGTGCTGGGTGCTCAGTACTCAGGGTGCTGGGTGCTCAGTGCTCAGGGTGCTGGGTGCTCAGTACTCAGGGTGCTGGGTGCTCAGTGCTCAGGGTGCTGGGTGCTCAGTGCTCAGGGTGCTCGGTGCTTAGTACTCAGGGTGCTGGGTGCTCAGTACTCAGGGTGCTGGGTGCTCAGTGCTCACGGTGCTGGGTGCTCAGTGCTCAGGGTGCTGGGTGCTCAGTACTCAGGGTGCTGGGTGCTCAGTTCTCGGGGTGCTGGGTGCTCAGAACTCAGGGAGCTGGGTGCTCAGTACTCAGGGTGCTGGGTGCTCAGTACTCGGGTGCTGGGTGCTCAGTGCTCAGGGTGCTGGGTGCTCAGTGCTCGGGGTGCTGGATGCTCAGTGCTCAGTACTCAGGGTGCTGGGTGCTCAGTGCTCGGGGTGCTGGGTGCTCAGTGCTCAGGGTGCTGGGTGCTCAGTACTCAGGGTGCTGGGTGCTCAGTTCTCGGGGTGCTGGGTGCTCAGTACTCAGGGAGCTGGGTGCTCAGTACTCAGGGTGCTGGGTGCTCAGTACTCGGGTGCTTGATGCTCAGTACTCAGGGTGCTGGGTGCTCAGTGCTCAGGGTGCTGGGTGCTCAGTACTCAGGGTGCTGGGTGCTCAGTCCTCAGTATGCTGGGTGCTCAGTGCTCGGGGTGCTCAGTACTCAGGGTGCTGTGTGTACAGTGCTCAGGGTACTGGGTGCTCAGTACTCAGGGTGCTCAGTGCTTGGGGTGCTGGGGGCGCAGCACTCAGGGTGTTGGGTGCTCAGTACTCAGGGTGCTCAGTGCTTGGGGTGCTGGGTGCTCAGTACTCAGGGTGCTCAGTGCTTGGGGTGTTGGGTGCTCAGTACTCAGGGTGCTGGGTGCTCAGTGCTCAGGGTGCTGGGTGCTCAGTACTCAGGGTGCTGGGTGCTCATTACTCAGGGTGCTAGGTGCTCAGTGTTCGGGGTGCTGGGTGCTCAGTGCTCGGGGTGCTGGGTGCTCAGTGCTCAGGGTGCTGGGTGCTCAGTGCTCAGGTTTCTGGGTGCTCAGTGCTCGGGGCGCTGGGTGCTCAGTGCTCAGGGTGCTCAGTGCTCAGTGCTCAGGGTGCTGGGTGCTCAGTACTCAGGGTGCTGGGTGCTCAGTGCTCGGGGTGCTGGGTGCTCAGTACTCAGGGTGCTGGGTGCTCAGTGCTCAGGTTGCTGGGTGCTCAGTGCTCAGGGTGCTCGGTGCTTAGTACTCGGGGTGCTGGGTGCTCAGTACTCAGGGTTCTGGGTGCTCAGTGCTCAGGGTGCTGGGTGCTCAGTGCTCAGGGTGCTGGGTGCTCAGTACTCAGGGTGCTGGGTGCTCAGTACTCAGGGTGCTGGGTGCTCAGTTCTCAGGGTGCTGGGTGCTCAGTGCTCTGGGTGCTGGGTGCTCAGTGCTCGGGGTGCTCGGTGCTCAGTGCTCAAGGTGCTGGGTGCTCAGTGCTCAGGGTGCTGAGTGCTCAGTACTCAGGTTGCTGGGTGCTCAGTACTCAGTATGCTGGGTGCTCAGTGCTCGGGGTCCTGGGTGCTCAGTGCTCAGTACTCAGGGTGCTGGGTGCTCAGTGCTCGGGGTGCTTGATGCTCAGTACTCAGGGTGCTGGGTGCTCAGTGCTCAGGGTGCTGGGTGCTCAGTACTCAGGGTGCTGGGTGCTCAGTACTCAGTATGCTGGGTGCTCAGTGCTCGGGGTGCTCAGTACTCAGGGTGCTGTGTGTTCAGTGCTCAGGGTACTGGGTGCTCAGTACTCAGGGTGCTCAGTGCTTGGGGTTCTGGGTGCGCAGTACTCAGGGTGTTGGGTGCTCAGTACTCAGGGTGCTCAGTGCTTGGGGTGCTGGGTGCTCAGTACTCAGGGTGCTCAGTGCTTGGGGTGTTGGGTGCTCAGTACTCAGCGTGCTGGGTGCTCAGTGCTCAGGGTGCTGGGTGCTCAGTACTCAGGGTGCTGGGTGCTCATTACTCAGGGTGCTAGGTGCTCAGTGTTCGGGGTGCTGGGTGCTCAGTGCTCGGGGTGCTGGGTGCTCAGTACTCGGGGTGCTCGGTGCTCAGTACGTTGGGTGCTCACTAATCAGGGTGCTTGGTGCTCAGTGCTCAGGGTGCTGGGTGCTCAGTGCTCAGGGTGCTGGGTGCTCAGTGCTCAGGGTGCTGGGTGCTCAGTGCTCAGGTTGCTGGGTGCGCAGTGCTCAGGGTGCTGGGTGCTCAGTGCTCAGGGTGCTGGGTGCTCAGTGCTCAGGGTGCTGGGTGCTCAGTGCTCGGGGCGCTTGGTGCTCAGTGCTTGGGGTGCTCGGAGCTCAGTACTCAGTGTGCTGGGTGCTCAGTGCTCGGGGTGCTCGGTGCTCAGTACTCAGGGTGCTGGGTGCTCAGAGCTCGGGGTGCTCGGTGCTCAGTACGTTGGGTGCTCACTACTCAGGGTGCTGGGTGCTCAGTGCTCAGGGTGCTGGGTGCTGAGTGCTCAGGGTGCTGGGTGCTCAGTGCTCAGGGTGCTTGGTGCTCAATACTCAGGGTGCTGGGTGCGCAGTGCTCGGGGTGATGGGTGCTCAGTGCTCAGGGTGCTGGGTGCTCAGTGCTCAGGGTGCTGGGTGCTCAGTACTCGGGGTGCTGGGTGCTCAGTACTCAGGGTGCTGGGTGCTCAGTACTCAGGGTGCTGGGTGATCAGTACTCGGGTGCTGGGTGCTCAGTGCTCAGAGTGCTGGGTGCTCAGTGCTTGGGGTGCTGGGTGCTCAGTGCTCAGTACTCAGGGTGCTGGGTGCTCAGTGCTCTTGGTGCTGGGTGCACAGTACTCAGTACTCAGGGTGCTGGGTGCTCAGTGCTCAGGGTGCTGGGTGCTCAGTGCTCAGGGTGCTGGGTGCTCAGTGCTCAGGGTGCTGGGTGCTCAGTGCTCAGGGTGCTGGGTACTCAGTGCTCGGGGTGCTGGGTGCTCAGTACTCAGGGTGCTGGGTGCTCAGTACTCAGGGTGCTCAGTGCTCAGTACTCAGGGTGCTCAGTGCTCAGTACTCAGGGTGCTCAGTGCTCAGGGTGCTGGGTGCTCAGTGCTCGGGGTGCTGGGTGCTCAGTCCTCAGGGTGCTGGGTGCTCAGTGCTAAGGGTGCTCGGTGCTCAGTGCTCAGGGTGCTGGGTGCTCAGTACTCAGGGTGCTGGGTGCTCAGTGCTCAGGGTGCTGGGTGCTCAGTACTCAGGGTGCTGGGTGCTCAGTGCTCAGGGTGCTGGGTGCTCAGTGCTCAGGGTGCTCGGTGCTTAGTACTCAGGGTGCTGGGTGCTCAGTACTCAGGGTGCTGGGTGCTCAGTGCTCAGGGTGCTGGGTGCTCAGTGCTCAGGGTGCTGGGTGCTCAGTACTCAGGGTGCTGGGTGCTCAGTTCTCGGGGTGCTGGGTGCTCAGTACTCAGGGAGCTGGGTGCTCAGTACTCAGGGTGCTGGGTGCTCAGTACTCGGGTGCTGGGTGCTCAGTGCTCAGGGTGCTGGGTGCTCAGTGCTTGGGGTGCTGGGTGCTCAGTGCTCAGTACTCAGGGTGCTGGGGGCTCAGTGCTCGGGGTGCTGGGTGCTCAGTGCTCAGTACTCAGGGTGCTGGGTGCTCAGTGCTCAGGGTGCTGGGTGCTCAGTGCTCAGGGTGCTGGGTGCTCAGTGCTCAGGGTGCTGGGTGCTCAGTACTCAGGGTGCTCGGTGCTTAGTACTCAGGGTGCTGGGTGCTCAGTACTCCGGGTGCTGGGTGCTCAGTGCTTAGTACTCAGGGTGCTGGGTGCTCAGTACTCAGGGTGCTGGGTGCTCAGTGCTCGGGGTGCTGGGTGCTCAGTGCTCGGGGTGCTCGGTGCTCAGTACTCAGGGTGCTGGGTGCTCAGTGCTCGGGGTGCTCAGTACTCAGGGTGCTGGGTGCTCAGTGCTCAGGGTGCTGGGTGCTCAGTGCTTAGGGTATTGGGTGCTCAGTGCTCAGGGTGCTGGGTGCTCAGTACTCAGGGTGCTCGGTGCTTAGTACTCAGGGTGCTGGGTGCTCAGTACTCCGGGTGCTGGGTGCTCAGTGCTCAGTACTCAGGGTGGTGGGTGCTCAGTACTCAGGGTGCTGGGTGCTCAGTGCTCGGGGTGCTGGGTGCTCAGTGCTCGGGGTGCTCGGTGCTCAGTACTCAGGGTGCTGGGTGCTCAGTACTCAGGGTGCTCGGTGCTTAGTACTCAGGGTGCTGGGTGCTCAGTACTCCGGGTGCTGGGTGCTCAGTGCTCGGGGTGCTCAGTGCTCAGTGCTCAAGGTGCTGGGTGCTCAGTACTCAGGGTGATCATTGCTCAGGGTGCTGGGTGCTCAGTACTCAGGGTGCTGGGTGCTCAGTACTCAGGGTGCTCAGTGCTCAGTACTCAGGGTGCTCAGTGCTCAGTACTAAGGGTGCTCAGTGCTCAGGGTGCTGGGTGCTCAGTGTTCGGGGTGCTCGGTGCTCAGTACTCAGGGTGCTGTGTGCTCAGTGCTCATGGTGCTGGGTGTTCAGTGCTCAGGGTGCTGGTTGCTCAGTTCTCAGGGTGCTGGGTGCTCAGTACTCAGGGTTTTCGGTGCTCAGTACTCGGGGTGCTCAGTGCTCAGTACTCAGGGTGCTGGGTGCTCAGTGCTCAGGGTGCTGGGTGCTCAGTACTCAGGGTGCTGGGTGCTCGGTGCTCAGTACGCTGGGTGCTCAGTACTCAGGTTGCTGGGTACTCAGTACTCAGCGTGCTGGGTGCTCAGTACTCAGGGTGCTCGGTGCTCAGTACTCAGGGTGCTGGGTGCTCAGTGCTCAGGGTGCTGGGTGCTCAGTACTCAGGGTGCTGGGTGCTCAGTGCTCGGGGTGCTCGGTGCTCAGTAAGCTTGGTGCTCAGTACTCAGGGTGCTGGGTGCTCAGTACTCAGGGTGCTGTGTGCTCAGTACTCAGGGTGCTGGGTGCTTAGTACTCAGGGTGCTGGGTGCTTAGTACTCAGGGTGCTGGCTGCTCAGTGCTCAGGGTGCTCGATGCTCAGTGCTCGGGGTGTTGGGTGCTCAGTACTCAGGGTGGTCAGTGCTCAGTGCTCTGGGTGCTGGGTGCTCTGTGCTCGGGGTGCTGGGTGCTCATTCCTCAGGGTGCTGGTTGCTCAGTACGTTGGGTGCTCACTACTCAGGGTGCTGGGTGCACAGTGCTCAGTGTGCTGGGTGCTGAGTGCTCAGGGTGCTGGGTGCTCAGTGCTCAGGGTGCTGGGTGCTCAGTACTCAGGGAGCTGGGTGCGCAGTGCTCGGGGTGCTGGGTGCTCAGTGCTCAGGGTGCTGGGTGCTCAGTGCTCAGGGTGCTGGGTGCTCAGTACTCGGGGTGCTGGGTGCTCAGTACTCAGGGTGCTGGGTGCTCAGTACTCAGGGTGCTGGGTGATCAGTACTCGGGTGCTGGGTGCTCAGTGCTCAGAGTGCTGGGTGCTCAGTGCTTGGGGTGCTGGGTGCTCAGTGCTCAGTACTCAGGGTGCTGGGTGCTCAGTGCTCTTGGTGCTGGGTGCACAGTGCTCAGTACTCAGGGTGCTGGGTGCTCAGTGTTCAGGGTGCTGGGTGCTCAGTGCTCAGGGTGCTGGGTGCTCAGTGCTCAGGGTGCTGGGTGCTCAGTGCTCAGGTTGCTGGGTACTCAGTGCTCGGGGTGCTGGGTGCTCAGTACTCAGGGTGCTGGGTGCTCAGTACTCAGGGTGCTCAGTGCTCAGTACTCAGGGTGCTCAGTGCTCAGTACTCAGTGTGCTCAGTGCTCAGGGTGCTGGGTGCTCAGTGCTCGGGGTGCTGGGTGCTCAGTCCTCAGGGTGCTGGGTGCTCAGTGCTCAGGGTGTTCGGTGCTCAGTGCTCAGGGTGCTGGGTGCTCAGTACTCAGGGTGCTGGGTGCTCAGTGCTCGAGGTGCTGGGTGCTCAGTACTCAGGGTGCTGGGTGCTCAGTGCTCAGGGTGCTGGGTGCTCAGTGCTCAGGGTGCTCGGTGCTTAGTACTCAGGGTGCTGGGTGCTCAGTACTCAGGGTGCTGGGTGCTCAGTGCTCAGGGTGCTGGGTGCTCAGTGCTCAGGGTGCTGGGTGCTCAGTACTCAGGGTGCTGGGTGCTCAGTTCTCGGGGTGCTGGGTGCTCAGTACTCAGGGAGCTGGGTGCTCAGTACTCAGGGTGCTGGGTGCTCAGTACTCGGGTGCTGGGTGCTCAGTGCTCAGGGTGCTGGGTGCTCAGTGCTTGGGGTGCTGGGTGCTCAGGGCTCAGTACTCAGGGTGCTGGGGGCTCAGTGCTCAGGGTGCTGGGTGCTCAGTGCTCAGTACTCAGGGTGCTGGGTGCTCAGTGCTCAGGGTGCTGGGTGCTCAGTGCTCAGGGTGCTGGGTGCTCAGTGCTCAGGGTGCTGGGTGCTCAGTGCTCAGGGTGCTGGGTACTCAGTGCTCGGGGTGCTGGGTGCTCAGTACTCAGGGTGCTGGGTGCTCAGTACTCAGGGTGCTCAGTGCTCAGTACTCAGGGTGCTCAGTGCTCAGTACTCAGGGTGCTCAGTGCTCAGGGTGCTGGGTGCTCAGTGCTCGGGGTGCTGGGTGCTCAGTCCTCAGGGTGCTGGGTGCTCAGTGCTAAGGGTGCTCGGTGCTCAGTGCTCAGGGTGCTGGGTGCTCAGTACTCAGGGTGCTGGGTGCTCAGTGCTCAGGGTGCTGGGTGCTCAGTACTCAGGGTGCTGGGTGCTCAGTGCTCAGGGTGCTGGGTGCTCAGTGCTCAGGGTGCTCGGTGCTTAGTACTCAGGGTGCTGGGTGCTCAGTACTCAGGGTGCTGGGTGCTCAGTGCTCAGGGTGCTGGGTGCTCAGTGCTCAGGGTGCTGGGTGCTCAGTACTCAGGGTGCTGGGTGCTCAGTTCTCGGGGTGCTGGGTGCTCAGTACTCAGGGAGCTGGGTGCTCAGTACTCAGGGTGCTGGGTGCTCAGTACTCGGGTGCTGGGTGCTCAGTGCTCAGGGTGCTGGGTGCTCAGTGCTTGGGGTGCTGGGTGCTCAGTGCTCAGTACTCAGGGTGCTGGGGGCTCAGTGCTCGGGGTGCTGGGTGCTCAGTGCTCAGTACTCAGGGTGCTGGGTGCTCAGTGCTCAGGGTGCTGGGTGCTCAGTGCTCAGGGTGCTGGGTGCTCAGTGCTCAGGGTGCTGGGTGCTCAGTACTCAGGGTGCTCGGTGCTTAGTACTCAGGGTGCTGGGTGCTCAGTACTCCGGGTGCTGGGTGCTCAGTGCTCAGTACTCAGGGTGCTGGGTGCTCAGTACTCAGGGTGCTGGGTGCTCAGTGCTCGGGGTGCTGGGTGCTCAGTGCTCGGGGTGCTCGGTGCTCAGTACTCAGGGTGCTGGGTGCTCAGTGCTCGGGGTGCTCAGTACTCAGGGTGCTGGGTGCTCAGTGCTCAGGGTGCTGGGTGCTCAGTGCTTAGGGTATTGGGTGCTCAGTGCTCAGGGTGCTGGGTGCTCAGTACTCAGGGTGCTCGGTGCTTAGTACTCAGGGTGCTGGGTGCTCAGTACTCCGGGTGCTGGGTGCTCAGTGCTCAGTACTCAGGGTGCTGGGTGCTCAGTACTCAGGGTGCTGGGTGCTCAGTGCTCGGGGTGCTGGGTGCTCAGTGCTCGGGGTGCTCGGTGCTCAGTACTCAGGGTGCTGGGTGCTCAGTACTCAGGGTGCTCGGTGCTTAGTACTCAGGGTGCTGGGTGCTCAGTACTCCGGGTGCTGGGTGCTCAGTGCTCGGGGTGCTCAGTGCTCAGTGCTCAAGGTGCTGGGTGCTCAGTACTCAGGGTGATCATTGCTCAGGGTGCTGGGTGCTCAGTACTCAGGGTGCTGGGTGCTCAGTACTCAGGGTGCTCAGTGCTCAGTACTCAGGGTGCTCAGTGCTCAGTACTAAGGGTGCTCAGTGCTCAGGGTGCTGGGTGCTCAGTGTTCGGGGTGCTCGGTGCTCAGTACTCAGGGTGCTGTGTGCTCAGTGCTCATGGTGCTGGGTGTTCAGTGCTCAGGGTGCTGGTTGCTCAGTGCTCAGGGTGCTGGGTGCTCAGTACTCAGGGTTTTCGGTGCTCAGTACTCGGGGTGCTCAGTGCTCAGTACTCAGGGTGCTGGGTGCTCAGTGCTCAGGGTGCTGGGTGCTCAGTACTAAGGGTGCTGGGTGCTCGGTGCTCAGTACGCTGGGTGCTCAGTACTCAGGTTGCTGGGTACTCAGTACTCAGGGTGCTGGGTGCTCAGTACTCAGGGTGCTCGGTGCTCAGTACTCAGGGTGCTGGGTGCTCAGTGCTCAGGGTGCTGGGTGCTCAGTACTCAGGGTGCTGGGTGCTCAGTGCTCGGGGTGCTCGGTGCTCAGTAAGCTTGGTGCTCAGTACTCAGGGTGCTGGGTGCTCAGTACTCAGGGTGCTGTGTGCTCAGTACTCAGGGTGCTGGGTGCTTAGTACTCAGGGTGCTGGGTGCTTAGTACTCAGGGTGCTGGCTGCTCAGTGCTCAGGGTGCTCGATGCTCAGTGCTCGGGGTGTTGGGTGCTCAGTACTCAGGGTGGTCAGTGCTCAGTGCTCTGGGTGCTGGGTGCTCTGTGCTCGGGGTGCTGGGTGCTCATTCCTCAGGGTGCTGGGTGCTCAGTACGTTGGGTGCTCACTACTCAGGGTGCTGGGTGCACAGTGCTCAGTGTGCTGGGTGCTGAGTGCTCAGGGTGCTGGGTGCTCAGTGCTCAGGGTGCTGGGTGCTCAGTACTCAGGGAGCTGGGTGCGCAGTGCTCGGGGTGCTGGGTGCTCAGTGCTCAGGGTGCTGGGTGCTCAGTGCTCAGGGTGCTGGGTGCTCAGTACTCGGGGTGCTGGGTGCTCAGTACTCAGGGTGCTGGGTGCTCAGTACTCAGGGTGCTGGGTGATCAGTACTCGGGTGCTGGGTGCTCAGTGCTCAGAGTGCTGGGTGCTCAGTGCTTGGGGTGCTGGGTGCTCAGTGCTCAGTACTCAGGGTGCTGGGTGCTCAGTGCTCTTGGTGCTGGGTGCACAGTGCTCAGTACTCAGGGTGCTGGGTGCTCAGTGTTCAGGGTGCTGGGTGCTCAGTGCTCAGGGTGCTGGGTGCTCAGTGCTCAGGGTGCTGGGTGCTCAGTGCTCAGGTTGCTGGGTACTCAGTGCTCGGGGTGCTGGGTGCTCAGTACTCAGGGTGCTGGGTGCTCAGTACTCAGGGTGCTCAGTGCTCAGTACTCAGGGTGCTCAGTGCTCAGTACTCAGTGTGCTCAGTGCTCAGGGTGCTGGGTGCTCAGTGCTCGGGGTGCTGGGTGCTCAGTCCTCAGGGTGCTGGGTGCTCAGTGCTCAGGGTGTTCGGTGCTCAGTGCTCAGGGTGCTGGGTGCTCAGTACTCAGGGTGCTGGGTGCTCAGTGCTCGAGGTGCTGGGTGCTCAGTACTCAGGGTGCTGGGTGCTCAGTGCTCAGGGTGCTGGGTGCTCAGTGCTCAGGGTGCTCGGTGCTTAGTACTCAGGGTGCTGGGTGCTCAGTACTCAGGGTGCTGGGTGCTCAGTGCTCAGGGTGCTGGGTGCTCAGTGCTCAGGGTGCTGGGTGCTCAGTACTCAGGGTGCTGGGTGCTCAGTTCTCGGGGTGCTGGGTGCTCAGTACTCAGGGAGCTGGGTGCTCAGTACTCAGGGTGCTGGGTGCTCAGTACTTGGGTGCTGGGTGCTCAGTGCTCAGGGTGCTGGGTGCTCAGTGCTTGGGGTGCTGGGTGCTCAGGGCTCAGTACTCAGGGTGCTGGGGGCTCAGTGCTCAGGGTGCTGGGTGCTCAGTGCTCAGTACTCAGGGTGCTGGGTGCTCAGTGCTCAGGGTGCTGGGTGCTCAGTGCTCAGGGTGCTGGGTGCTCAGTGCTCAGGGTGCTGGGTGCTCAGTACTCAGGGTGCTCGGTGCTTAGTACTCAGGGTGCTGGGTGCTCAGTACTCCGGGTGCTGGGTGCTCAGTGCTCAGTACTCAGGGTGCTGGGTGCTCAGTACTCAGGGTGCTGGGTGCTCAGTGCTCAGGGTGCTGGGTGCTCAGTGCTCGGGGTGCTCGGTGCTCAGTACTCAGGGTGCTGGGTGCTCAGTGCTCAGGGTGCTCAGTACTCAGGGTGCTGTGTGTTCAGTACTCAGGGTGCTGGGTGCTCAGTACTCAGGGTGCTCGGTGCTTAGTACTCAGGGTGCTGGGTGCTCAGTACTCCGGGTGCTGGGTGCTCAGTGCTCGGGGTGCTCAGTGCTCAGTGCTCAAGGTGCTGGGTGCTCAGTACTCAGGGTGATCATTGCTCAGGGTGCTGGGTGCTCAGTACTCAGGGTGCTGGGTGCTCAGTACTCAGGGTGCTCAGTGCTCAGTACTCAGGGTGCTGGGTGCTCAGTGTTCAGGGTGCTCGGTGCTCAGTACTCAGGGTGCTGGGTGCTCAGTGCTCATGGTGCTGGGTGCTCAGTGCTCAGGGTGCTGGTTGCTCAGTGCTCAGGGTGCTGGGTGCTCAGTACTCAGGGTTTTCGGTGCTCAGTACTCCGGGTGCTCAGTGCCCAGTACTCAGGGTGCTGGGTGCTCAGTGCTCAGGGTGCTGGGTGCTCAGTACTCAGGGTGCTGGGTGCTCGGTGCTCAGTACGCTGGGTGCTCAGTACTCAGGTTGCTGGGTACTCAGTACTCAGGGTGCTGGGTGCTCAGTACTCAGGGTGCTCGGTGCTCAGTACTCAGGGTGCTGGGTGCTCAGTGCTCAGGGTGCTGGGTGCTCAGTACTCAGGGTGCTGTGTGCTCAGTACTCAGGGTGCTGGGTGCTTAGTACTCAGGGTGCTGGGTGCTTAGTACTCAGGGTGCTGGCTGCTCAGTGCTCAGGGTGCTCGGTGCTCAGTGCTCGGGGTGCTGGGTGCTCAGTACTCAGGGTGCTCAGTGCTCAGTGCTCTGGGTGCTGGGGGCTCTGTGCTCGGGGTGCTGGGTGCTCAGTGCTCAGGGTGCTGGGTGCTCAGTTCTCAGGGTGCTCAGTGCTCAGTGCTCGGGGTGCTGGGTGCTCTGTGCTCGGGGTGCTGGTTGCTCAGTGCTCAGGGTGCTGGGTGCTCAGTGCTCAGGGTTCTGGGTGCTCAGTGCTCGGGGCGCTGGGTACTCAGTGCTCGGGGTGCTCAGAGCTCAGTACTCAGTGTGCTGGGTGCTCAGTGCTCGGGGTGCTCGGTGCTCAGTACTCAGGGTGCTGGGTGCTCAGTGCTTGGGGTGCTCGGTGCTCAGTACGTTGGGTGCTCACTACTCAGGGTGCTGGGTGCTCAGTGCTCAGGGTGCTGGGTACTGAGTGCTCAGGGTGCTGGGTGCTCAGTACTCAGGGTGCTCGGTGCTTAGTACTCAGGGTGCTGGGTGCTCAGTACTCCGGGTGCTGGGTGCTCAGTGCTCGGGGTGCTCAGTGCTCAGTGCTCAAGGTGCTGGGTGCTCAGTACTCAGGGTGATCATTGCTCAGGGTGCTGGGTGCTCAGTACTCAGGGTGCTGGGTGCTCAGTACTCAGGGTGCTCAGTGCTCAGTACTCAGGGTGCTCAGTGCTCAGTACTAAGGGTGCTCAGTGCTCAGGGTGCTGGGTGCTCAGTGTTCGGGGTGCTCGGTGCTCAGTACTCAGGGTGCTGTGTGCTCAGTGCTCATGGTGCTGGGTGTTCAGTGCTCAGGGTGCTGGTTGCTCAGTGCTCAGGGTGCTGGGTGCTCAGTACTCAGGGTTTTCGGTGCTCAGTACTCGGGGAGCTCAGTGCTCAGTACTCAGGGTGCTGGGTGCTCAGTGCTCAGGGTGCTGGGTGCTCAGTACTCAGGGTGCTGGGTGCTCGGTGCTCAGTACGCTGGGTGCTCAGTACTCAGGTTGCTGGGTACTCAGTACTCAGGGTGCTGGGTGCTCAGTACTCAGGGTGCTCGGTGCTCAGTACTCAGGGTGCTGGGTGCTCAGTGCTCAGGGTGCTGGGTGCTCAGTACTCAGGGTGCTGGGTGCTCAGTGTTCGAGGTGCTCGGTGCTCAGTACGCTTGGTGCTCAGTACTCAGGGTGCTGGGTGCTCAGTACTCAGGGTGCTGTGTGCTCAGTACTCAGGGTGCTGGGTGCTTAGTACTCAGGGTGCTGGGTGCTTAGTACTCAGGGTGCTGGCTGCTCAGTGCTCAGGGTGCTCGGTGCTCAGTGCTCGGGGTGCTGGGTGCTCAGTACTCAGGGTGGTCAGTGCTCAGTGCTCTGGGTGCTGGGTGCTCTGTGCTCGGGGTGCTGGGTGCTCATTCCTCAGGGTGCTGGATGCTCAGTACTCAGGGTGCTCAGTGCTCAGTGCTCGGGGTGCTGGGTGCTCAGTGCTCGGGGTGCTGGGTGCTCAGTGCTCAGGGTGCTGGGTGCTCAGTGCTCAGGATTCTGGGTGCTCAGTGCTCGGGGCGCTGGGTACTCAGTGCTCGGGGTGCTCGGAGCTCAGTACTCAGTGTGCTGGGTGCTCAGTGCTCGGGGTGCTCGGTGCTCAGTACTCAGGGTGCTGGGTGCTCAGTGCTCGGGGTGCTCGGTGCTCAGTACGTTGGGTGCTCACTACTCAGGGTGCTGGGTGCTCAGTGCTCAGGGTGCTGGGTGCTGAGTGCTCAGGGTGCTGGGTGCTCAGTGCTCAGGGTGCTGGGTGCTCAGTACTCAGGGTGCTGGGTGCGCAGTGCTCGGGGTGCTGGGTGCTCAGTGCTCAGGGTGCTGGGTGCTCAGTGCTCAGGGTGCTGGGTGCTCAGTACTCGGGGTGCTGGGTGCTCAGTACTCAGGGTGCTGGGTGCTCAGTACTCAGGGTGCTGGGTGATCAGTACTCGGGTGCTGGGTGCTCAGTGCTCAGAGTGCTGAGTGCTCAGTGCTTGGGGTGCTGGGTGCTCAGTGCTCAGTACTCAGGGTGCTGGGTGCTCAGTGCTCTTGGTGCTGGGTGCACAGTGCTCAGTACTCAGGGTGCTGGGTGCTCAGTGCTCAGGGTGCTGGGTGCTCAGTGCTCAGGGTGCTGGGTGCTCAGTGCTCAGGGTGCTGGGTGCTCAGTGCTCAGGGTGCTGGGTACTCAGTGCTCGGGGTGCTGGGTGCTCAGTACTCAGGGTGCTGGGTGCTGAGTACTCAGGGTGCTCAGTGCTCAGTACTCAGGGTGCTCGGTGCTCAGTACTCAGTGTGCTCAGTGCTCAGGGTGCTGGGTGCTCAGTGCTCGGGGTGCTGGGTGCTCAGTCCTCAGGGTGCTGGGTGCTCAGTGCTCAGGGTGCTCGGTGCTCAGTGCTCAGGGTGCTGGGTGCTCAGTACTCAGGGTGCTGGGTGCTCAGTGCTCGGGGTGCTGGGTGCTCAGTACTCAGGGTGCTGGGTGCTCAGTGCTCAGGGTGCTGGGTGCTCAGTGCTCAGGGTGCTCGGTGCTTAGTACTCAGGGTGCTGGGTGCTCAGTACTCAGGGTGCTGGGTGCTCAGTGCTCAGGGTGCTGGGTGCTCAGTGCTCAGGGTGCTGGGTGCTCAGTACTCAGGGTGCTGGGTGCTCAGTTCTCGGGGTGCTGGGTGCTCAGTACTCAGGGAGCTGGGTGCTCAGTACTCAGGGTGCTGGGTGCTCAGTACTCGGGTGCTGGGTGCTCAGTGCTCAGGGTGCTGGGTGCTCAGTGCTTGGGGTGCTGGGTGCTCAGGGCTCAGTACTCAGGGTGCTGGGGGCTCAGTGCTCAGGGTGCTGGGTGCTCAGTGCTCAGTACTCAGGGTGCTGGTTGCTCAGTGCTCAGGGTGCTGGGTGCTCAGTGCTCAGGGTGCTGGGTGCTCAGTGCTCAGGGTGCTGGGTGCTCAGTACTCAGGGTGCTCGGTGCTTAGTACTCAGGGTGCTGGGTGCTCAGTACTCCGGGTGCTGGGTGCTCAGTGCTCGGGGTGCTCAGTGCTCATTGCTCAAGGTGCTGGGTGCTCAGTACTCAGGGTGATCATTGCTCAGGGTGCTGGGTGCTCAGTACTCAGGGTGCTGGGTGCTCAGTACTCAGGGTGCTCAGTGCTCAGTACTCAGGGTGCTGGGTGCTCAGTGTTCAGGGTGCTCGGTGCTCAGTACTCAGGGTGATGGGTGCTCAGTGCTCATGGTGCTGGGTGCTCAGTGCTCAGGGTGCTGGTTGCTCAGTGCTCAGGGTGCTGGGTGCTCAGTACTCAGGGTTTTCGGTGCTCAGTACTCCGGGTGCTCAGTGCCCAGTACTCAGGGTGCTGGGTGCTCAGTGCTCAGGGTGCTGGGTGCTCAGTACTCAGGGTGCTGGGTGCTCGGTGCTCAGTACGCTGGGTGCTCAGTACTCAGGTTGCTGGGTACTCAGTACTCAGGGTGCTGGGTGCTCAGTACTCAGGGTGCTCGGTGCTCAGTACTCAGGGTGCTGGGTGCTCAGTGCTCAGGGTGCTGGGTGCTCAGTACTCAGGGTGCTGTGTGCTCAGTACTCAGGGTGCTGGGTGCTTAGTACTCAGGGTGCTGGGTGCTTAGTACTCAGGGTGCTGGCTGCTCAGTGCTCAGGGTGCTCGGTGCTCAGTGCTCGGGGTGCTGGGTGCTCAGTACTCAGTGTGCTGGGTGCTCAGTGCTCGGGGTGCTCGGTGCTCAGTACTCAGGGTGCTGGGTGCTCAGTGCTTGGGGTGCTCGGTGCTCAGTACGTTGGGTGCTCACTACTCAGGGTGCTGGGTGCTCAGTGCTCAGGGTGCTGGGTACTGAGTGCTCAGGGTGCTGGGTACTGAGTGCTCAGGGTGCTGGGTGCTCAGTGCTCAGGGTGCTGGGTGCTCAGTACTCAGGGTGCTGGGTGCTCAGTACTCGGGGTGCTGGGTGCTCAGTACTCAGGGTGCTGGGTGCTCAGTACTCAGGGTGCTGGGTGATCAGTACTCGGGTGCTGGGTGCTCAGTGCTCAGAGTGCTGGGTGCTCAGTGCTTGGGGTGCTGGGTGCTCAGCGCTCTTGGTGCTGGGTGCACAGTGCTCAGTACTCAGGGTGCTGGGTGCTCAGTGCTCAGGGTGCTGGGTGCTCAGTGCTCAGGGTGCTGGGTGCTCAGTGCTCAGGGTGCTGGGTGCTCAGTGCTCAGGGTGCTGGGTACTCAGTGCTCGGGGTGCTGGGTGCTCAGTACTCAGGGTGCTGGGTGCTCAGTACTCAGGGTGCTCAGTGCTCAGTACTCAGGGTGCTCGGTGCTCAGTACTCAGTGTGCTCAGTGCTCAGGGTGCTGGGTGCTCAGTGCTCGGGGTGCTGGGTGCTCAGTCCTCAGGGTGCAGGGTGCTCAGTGCTCAGGGTGCTCGGTGCTCAGTGCTCAGGGTGCTGGGTGCTCAGTACTCAGGGTGCTGGGTACTCAGTGCTCGGGGTGCTGGGTGCTCAGTACTCAGGGTGCTGGGTGCTCAGTGCTCAGGGTGCTGGGTGCTCAGTGCTCAGGGTGCTCGGTGCTTAGTACTCAGGGTGCTGGGTGCTCAGTACTCAGGGTGCTGGGTGCTCAGTGCTCAGGGTGCTGGGTGCTCAGTGCTCAGGGTGCTGGGTGCTCAGTACTCAGGGTGCTGGGTGCTCAGTTCTCGGGGTGCTGGGTGCTCAGTACTCAGGGAGCTGGGTGCTCAGTACTCAGGGTGCTGGGTGCTCAGTACTCGGGTGCTGGGTGCTCAGTACTCAGGGTGCTGGGGGCTCAGTGCTCAGGGTGCTGGGTGCTCAGTGCTCAGTACTCAGGGTGCTGGGTGCTCAGTGCTCAGGGTGCTGGGTGCTCAGTGCTCAGGGTGCTGGGTGCTCAGTGCTCAGGGTGCTGGGTGCTCAGTACTCAGGGTGCTCAGTGCTTAGTACTCAGGGTGCTGGGTGCTCAGTACTCCGGGTGCTGGGTTCTCAGTGCTCAGTACTCAGGGTGCTGGGTGCTCAGTACTCAGGGTGCTGGGTGCTCAGTGCTCGGGGTGCTGGGTGCTCAGTGCTCGGGGTGCTCCGTGCTCAGTACTCAGGGTGCTGGGTGCTCAGTGCTCAGGGTGCTCAGTACTCAGGGTGCTGTGTGTTCAGTACTCAGGGTGCTGGGTGCTCAGTACTCAGGGTGCTCGGTGCTCAGTACTCAGGGTGCTGGGTGCTCAGTGCTCAGGGTGCTGGGTGCTCAGTACTCAGGGTGCTGTGTGCTCAGTACTCAGGGTGCTGGGTGCTTAGTACTCAGGGTGCTGGGTGCTTAGTACTCAGGGTGCTGGCTGCTCAGTGCTCAGGGTGCTCGGTGCTCAGTGCTCGGGGTGCTGGGTGCTCAGTACTCAGGGTGCTCAGTGCTCAGTGCTCTGGGTGCTGGGTGCTCTGTGCTCGGGGTGCTGGGTGCTCAGTGCTCAGGGTGCTGGGTGCTCAGTTCTCAGGGTGCTCAGTGCTCAGTGCTCGGGGTGCTGGGTGCTCTGTGCTCGGGGTGCTGGGTGCTCAGTGCTCAGGGTGCTGGGTGCTCAGTGCTCAGGGTTCTGGGTGCTCAGTGCTCGGAGCGCTGGGTACTCACTGCTCGGGGTGCTCGGAGCTCAGTACTCAGTGTGCTGGGTGCTCAGTGCTCGGGGTGCTCGGTGCTCAGTACTCAGGGTACTGGGTGCTCAGTGCTTGGGGTGCTCGGTGCTCAGTACGTTGGGTGCTCACTACTCAGGGTGCTGGGTGCTCAGTGCTCAGGGTGCTGGGTACTGAGTGCTCAGGGTGCTGGGTGCTCAGTGCTCAGGGTGCTGGGTGCTCAGTGCTCGGGCTGCTGGGTGCTCAGTGCTCAGTACTCAGGGTGCTGGGTGCTCAGTGCTCAGGGTGCTGGGTGCTCAGTGCTCAGAGTGCTGGGTGCTCAGTGCTCTTGGTGCTGGGTGCACAGTGCTCAGTACTCAGGTTGCTGGGTGCTCAGTGCTCAGGGTGCTAGGTGCTCAGTGCTCAGCGTGCTGGGTGCTGAGTGCTCAGGGTGCTGGGTGCTCAGTGCTCAGGTTGCTGGGTACTCAGTGCTCGGGGTGCTGGGTGCTCAGTACTCAGGGTGCTGGGTGCTCAGTACTCAGGGTGCTCAGTGCTCAGTACTCAGGGTGCTGGGTGCTCAGTGCTCAGGGTGCTCGGTGCTTAGTACTCAGGGTGCTGGGTGCTCAGTACTCAGGGTGCTGGGTGCTCAGTGCTCAGGGTGCTGGGTGCTCAGTGCTCAGGGTGCTGGGTGCTCAGTACTCAGGGTGCTGGGTGCTCAGTTCTAGGGGTGCTGGGTGCTCAATACTCAGGGAGCTGGGTGCTCAGTACTCAGGGTGCTGGGTGCTCAGTACTCGGGTGCTGGGTGCTCAGTGCTCAGGGTGCTGGGTGCTCAGTGCTCGGGGTGCTGGGTGCTCAGTGCTCAGTACTCAGGGTGCTGGGTGCTCAGTGCTCGGGGTGCTGGGTGGTCAGTGCTCAGTACTCAGGGTGCTGGGTGCTCAGTGCTCGGGGTGCTTGATGCTCAGTACTCAGGGTGCTGGGTGCTCAGTGCCCAGTACACAGGGTGCTGGGTGCTCAGTGCTCGGGGTGCTGGGTGCTCAGTGCTCAGTACTCAGGGTGCTGGGTGCTCAGTGCTCGGGGTGCTTGATGCTCAGTACTCAGGGTGCTGGGTGCTCAGTGCTCAGGGTGCTGGGTGCTCAGTACTCAGGGTGCTGGGTGCTCAGTACTCAGTATGCTGGGTGCTCAGTGCTCGGGGTGCTCAGTACTCAGGGTGCTGGGTGCTCAGTACTCAGGGTGCTGGGTGCTCAGTGCCCAGTACACAGGGTGCTGGGTGCTCAGTGCTCGGGGTGCTGGGTGCTCAGTGCTCAGTACTCAGGGTGCTGGGTGCTCAGTGCTCGGGGTGCTTGATGCTCAGTACTCAGGGTGCTGGGTGCTCAGTGCTCAGGGTGCTGGGTGCTCAGTGCTCGGGGTGCTTGATGCTCAGTACTCAGGGTGCTGGGTGCTCAGTGCTCAGGGTGCTGGGTGCTCAGTACTCAGGGTGCTGGGTGCTCAGTACTCAGTATGCTGGGTGCTCAGTGCTCGGGGTGCTCAGTACTCAGGGTGCTGTGTGTTCAGTGCTCAGGGTACTGGGTGCTCAGTACTCAGGGTGCTCAGTGCTTGGGGTGCTGGGTGCGCATTACTCAGGGTGTTGGGTGCTCAGTACTCAGGGTGCTCAGTGCTTGGGGTGCTGGGTGCTCAGTACTCAGGGTGCTCAGTGCTTGGGGTTTTGGGTGCTCAGTACTCAGGGTGCTGGGTGCTCAGTGCTCAGGGTGCTGGGTGCTCAGTACTCAGGGTGCTGGGTGCTCATTACTCAGGGTGCTAGGTGCTCAGTGTTCGGGGTGCTGGGTGCTCAGTGCTCGGGGTGCTGGGTGCTCAGTGCTCAGGGTGCTGGGTGCTCAGTGCTCAGGTTTCTGGGTGCTCAGTGCTCGGGGCGCTGGGTGCTCAGTGCTCGGGGTGCTCGGAGCTCAGTACTCAGGGTGCTGGGTGCTCAGTGCTTGGGGTGCTCGGTGCTGAGTACTCAGGGTGCTGGGTGCTCAGTGCTCGGGGTGCTCGGTGCTCAGTACGTTGGGTGCTCACTACTCAGGGTGCTGGGTGCTCAGTGCTCAGGGTGCTGGGTGCTGAGTGCTCAGGGTGCTGGGTGCTCAGTGCTCAGGGTGCTGGGTGCTCAGTACTCAGGGTGCTGGGTGCGCAGTGCTCGGGGTGATGGGTGCTCAGTGCTCAGGGTGCTGGGTGCTCAGTGCTCAGGGTGCTGGGTGCTCAGTACTCGGGGTGCTGGGTGCTCAGTACTCAGGGTGCTGGGTGCTCAGTATTCAGGGTGCTGGGTGATCAGTACTCGGGTGCTGGGTGCTCAGTGCTCAGAGTGCTGGGTGCTCAGTGCTTGGGGTTCTGGGTGCTCAGTGCTCAGTACTCAGGGTGCTGGGTGCTCAGTGCTCTTGGTGCTGGGTGCACAGTGCTCAGTACTCAGCGTGCTGGGTGCTCAGTGCTCAGGGTGCTGGGTGCTCAGTGCTCAGGGTGCTGGGTGCTCAGTGCTCAGGGTGCTGGGTGCTCAGTGCTCAGGGTGCTGGGTACTCAGTGCTCGGGGTGCTGGGTGCTCAGTACTCAGGGTGCTGGGTGCTCAGTACTCAGGGTGCTCAGTGCTCAGTACTCAGGGTGCTCAGTGCTCAGTACACAGGGTGATCAGTGCTCAGGGTGCTGGGTGCTCAGTGCTCGGGGTGCTGGGTGCTCAGTCCTCAGGGTGCTGGGTGCTCAGTGCTCAGGGTGCTCGGTGCTCAGTGCTCAGGCTGCTGGGTGCTCAGTACTCAGGGTGCTGGGTGCTCAGTGCTCGGTGTGCTGGGTGCTCAGTACTCAGGGTGCTGGGTGCTCAGTGCTCAGGGTGCTGGGTGCTCAGTGCTCAGGGTGCTCGGTGCTTAGTACTCAGGGTGCTGGGTGCTCAGTACACAGGGTGCTGGGTGCTCAGTGCTCAGGGTGCTGGGTGCTCAGTGCTCAGGGTGCTGGGTGCTCAGTACTCATGGTGCTGGGTGCTCAGTTCTCGGGGTGCTGGGTGCTCAGTACTCAGGGAGCTGGGTGCTCAGTACTCAGGGTGCTGGGTGCTCAGTACTCGGGTGCTGGGTGCTCAGTGCTCAGGGTGCTGGGTGCTCAGTGCTTGGGGTGCTGGGTGCTCAGTGCTCAGTACTCAGGGTGCTGGGGGCTCAGTGCTCGGGGTGCTGGGTGCTCAGTGCTCAGTACTCAGGGTGCTGGGTGCTCAGTGCTCAGGGTGCTGGGTGCTCAGTGCTCAGGGTGCTGGGTGCTCAGTACTCCGGGTGCTCGGTGCTTAGTACTCAGGGTGCTGGGTGCTCAGTACTCCGGGTGCTGGGTGCTCAGTGCTCGGCGTGCTCAGTGCTCAGTGCTCAAGTTGCTGGGTGCTCAGTACTCAGGGTGATCATTGCTCAGGGTGCTGGGTGCTCAGTACTCAGGGTGCTGGGTGCTCAGTACTCAGGGTGCTCAGTGCTCAGTACTCAGGGTGCTCAGTGCTCAGTACTAAGGGTGCTCAGTGCTCAGGGTGCTGGGTGCTCAGTGTTCGCGGTGCTCGGTGCTCAGTACTCAGGGTGCTGGGTGCTCAGTGCTCATGGTGCTGGGTGCTCAGTGCTCAGGGTGCTGGTTGCTCAGTGCTCAGGGTGCTGGGTGCTCAGTACTCAGGGTTTCCGGTGCTCAGTACTCGGGGTGCTCAGTGCTCAGTACTCAGGGTGCTGGGTGCTCAGTGCTCAGGGTGCTGGGTGCTCAGTACTCAGGGTGCTGGGTACTCGGTGCTCAGTACGCTGGGTGCTCAGTACTCAGGTTGCTGGGTACTCAGTACTCAGGGTGCTGGGTGCTCAGTACTCAGGGTGCTCGGTGCTCAGAACTCAGGGTGCTGGGTGCTCAGTGCTCAGGGTGCTGGGTGCTCAGTGCTCAGGGTGCTGGGTGCTCAGTACTCAGGGTGCTGGGTGCTCAGTGCTCGGGGTGTTCGGTGCTCAGTACGCTGGGTGCTCAGTACTCAGGGTGCTGGGTGCTCAGTACTCAGGGTGCTGTGTGCTCAGTACTCAGGGTGCTGGGTGCTTAGTACTCAGGGTGCTGGGTGCTTAGTACTCAGGGTGCTGGCTGCTCAGTGCTCAGGGTGCTCGGTGCTCAGTGCTCGGGGTGCTGGGTGCTCAGTACTCAGGGTGCTCAGTGCTCAGTGCTCTGGGTGCTGGGTGCTCTGTGCTCGGGGTGCTGGGGGCTCATTGCTCAGGGTGCTGGGTGCTCAGTACTCAGGGTGCTCAGTGCTCAGTGCTCGGGGTGCTGGGTGCTCAGTGTTCGGGGTGTTGGGTGCTCAGTGTTCAGGGTGCTGGGTGCACAGTGCTCAGGGTTCTGGGTGCTCAGTGCTCGGGGCGCTGGGTACTCAGTGCTCGGGGTGCTCGGAGCTCAGTACTCAGTGTGCTGGGTGCTCAGTGCTCGGGGTGCTCTGTGCTCAGTACTCAGGGTGCTGGGTGCTCAGTGCTCGGGGTGCTCGGTGCTCAGTACGTTGGGTGCTCACTACTCAGGGTGCTGGGTGCTCAGTGCTCAGGGTGCTGGGTGCTGAGTGCTCAGGGTGCTGGGTGCTCAGTGCTCAGGGTGCTGGGTGCTCAGTACTCAGGGTGCTGGGTGCGCAGTGCTCGGGGTGCTGGGTGCTCAGTGCTCAGGGTGCTGGGTGCTCAGTGCTCAGGGTGCTGGGTGCTCAGTACTCGGGGTGCTGGGTGCTCAGTACTCAGGGTGCTGGGTGCTCAGTACTCAGGGTGCTGGGTGATCAGTACTCGGGTGCTGGGTGCTCAGTGCTCAGAGTGCTGGGTGCTCAGTGCTCGGGGTGCTGGGTGCTCAGTGCTCAGTACTCAGGGTGCTGGGTGCTCAGTGCTCTTGGTGCTGGGTGCACAGTGCTCAGTACTCAGGGTGCTGGGTGCTCAGTGCTCAGGGTGCTGGGTGCTCAGTGCTCAGGGTGCTGGGTGCTCAGTGCTCAGGGTGCTGGGTGCTCAGTGCTCAGGGTGCTGGGTACTCAGTGCTCGGGGTGCTGGGTGCTCAGTACTCAGGGTGCTGGGTGCTCCGTACTCAGGGTGCTCAGTGCTCAGTACTCAGGGTGCTCAATGCTCAGTACTCAGGGTGCTCAGTGCTCAGGGTGCTGGGTGCTCAGTGCTCGGGGTGCTGGGTGCTCAGTCCTCAGGGTGCTGGGTGCTCAGTGCTCAGGGTGCTCGGTGCTGAGTGCTCAGTGTGCTGGGTGCTCAGTACTCAGGGTGCTGGGTGCTCAGTGCTCGGGGTGCTGGGTGCTCAGTACTCAGGGTGCTGGGTGCTCAGTGCTCAGGGTGCTGGGTGCTCAGTGCTCAGGGTGCTCGGTGCTTAGTACTCAGGTTGCTGGGTGCTCAGTACTCAGGGTGCTGGGTGCTCGGTGCTCAGGGTGCTGGGTGCTCAGTGCTCAGGGTGCTTTGTGCTCAGTACTCAGGGTGCTGTGTGCTCAGTTCTCGGGGTGCTGGGTGCTCAGTACTCAGGGAGCTGGGTGCTCAGTACTCAGGGTGCTGGGTGCTCAGTACTCGGGTGCTGGGTGCTCAGTGCTCAGGGTGCTGGGTGCTCAGTGCTCGGGGTGCTGGGTGCTCAGTGCTCAGTACTCAGGGTGCTGTGGGCTCAGTGCTCGGGGTGCTGGGTGCTCAGTGCTCAGTACTCAGGGTGCTGGGTGCTCAGTGCTCAGGGAGCTGGGTGCTCAGTGCTCAGGGTGCTGGGTGCTCAGTGCTCAGGGTGCTGGGTGCTCAGTACTCAGGGTGCTCGGTGCTTAGTACTCAGGGTGCTGGGTGCTCAGTACTCCGGGTGCTGGGTGCTCAGTGCTCAGTACTCAGGGTGCTGGGTGCTCAGTACTCAGGGTGCTGGGTGCTCAGTGCTCGGGGTGCTGGGTGCTCAGTGCTCGGGGTGCTCGGTGCTCAGTACTCAGGGTGCTGGGTGCTCAGTGCTCGGGGTGCTCAGTACTCAGCGTGCTGTGTGTTCAGTGCTCAGGGTGCTGGGTGCTCATTACTCAGGGTGCTCGGTGCTTAGTACTCAGGGTGCTGGGTGCTCAGTACTCCGGGTGCTGGGTGCTCAGTGCTCGGGGTGCTCGGTGCTCAGTGCTCAAGGTGCTGGGTGCTCAGTACTCAGGGTGATCATTGCTCAGGGTGCTGGGTGCTCAGTACTCAGGGTGCTGGGTGCTCAGTACTCAGGGTGCTCAGTGCTCAGTACTCAGGGTGCTCAGTACTCAGTACTAAGGGTGCTCAGTGCTCAGGGTGCTGGGTGCTCAGTGTTCGGGGTGCTCGGTGCTCAGTACTCAGGGTGCTGGGTGCTCAGTGCTCATGGTGCTGGGTGCTCAGTGCTCAGGGTGCTGGTTGCTCAGTGCTCAGGGTGCTGGGTGCTCAGTACTCATGGTGCTCGGTGCTCGGTGTGCTGGGTGCTCAGTGCTCGGGGTTTTCGGTGCTCAGTACTCGGGGTGCTCAGTGCTCAGTACTCAGGGTGCTGGGTGCTCAGTGATCAGGGTGCTGGGTGCTCAGTACTCAGGGTGCTGGGTGCTCGGTGCTCAGTACGCTGGGTGCTCAGTACTCAGGTTGCTGGGTGCTCAGTACTCAGGGTGCTGGGTGCTCAGTACTCAGGGTGCTCAGTGCTCAGTACACAGGGTGCTGGGTGCTCAGTGCTAGGGTTGCTGGGTGCTCAGTGCTCAGTACTCAGGGTGCTGGGTGCTCAGTGCTCAGGGTGCTGAGTGCTCAGTACTCAGCTTGCTGGGTGCTCAGTACTCAGGGTGCTGGGTGCTCAGTGCTCAGGGTGCTGGGTGCTCCGTGCTCAGGGTGCTGGGTGCTCAGTGCTCAGGGTGCTGGGTGCTCAGTACTCAGCGTGCTGGGTGCTCAGTACTCAGGGTGCTGGGTGCTCAGTACTCAGGGTGCTGGGTGCTCAGTGCTCAGGGTGCTGGGTGCTCAGTACTCAGGGTGCTGGGTGCTCAGTGCTCAGGGTGCTGGGTGCTCAGTGCTCAGGGTGCTGGGTGCTCAGTGCTCGGGGAGCTCGGTGCTCAGTACTCAGGGTGCTGTGTGCTCAGTACTCAGTGCTCGGGGTCCTGGGTGCTCCGTGCTCGGGGTGCTGGGTGCTCAGTACTCAGGGTGCTGGGTGCTCATTCTCGGGGTGCTGGGTGCTCAGTGCTCGGTGTGCTGGGTGCTCAGTGCTCAGGGTGCTGGGGGCTCAGTACTCAGGGTGCTGGGTGCTCAGTACTCAGGGTGCTCGGTTCTCAGTACTCAGGGTGCTGGGTGCTCATTCTCGGGGTGCTGGGTGCTCAGTGCTCGGGTTGCTGGGTGATCAGTACTCAGGGTGCTGGGGGCTCAGTACTCAGGGTGCTGGGTGCTCAGTACTCAGGGTGATCTGTTCTCAGTACTCAGGGTGCTGGGTGCTCAGTGCTCGGGGTGCTGGGTGCTCAGTACTCGGGGTGCTCAGTACTCAGGGTACTGGGTGCTCAGTACTCAGGGTTCTGGGTGCTCAGTGCTCAGGATGCTCGGTGCTCAGTACTCGGGGTGCTGGGTGCTCAGTACTCGGGGTGCTGGGTGCTCAGTGCTCAGGGTGCTGGGTGCTCAGTGCTCGGGGAGCTGGGTGCTCAGTGCTGAGGGTGCTGGCTGCTAAGTGCTCAGGGTGCTGGGTGCTCAGTACTCAGGGTGCTAGGTGCTCAGTACTCAGGGTGCTCAGTGCTCAGTACTCAGCGTGCTGGGTGCTCAGTGCTCGGGGTGCTCGGTGATCAGTACTCAGGGTGCTGGGTGCTCAGTGCTCAGGGTGCTGAGTACTCAGTACTCAGGGTGCTGGGTGCTCAGTGCTCAGGGTGCTGGGTGCTCAGTGCTCAGGGTGCTGGGTGCTCAGTGCTCGGGGTGCTGGGTGCTCAGTGCTCGGGGTGCTGGGTGCTCAGTGCTCGGGGTGCTGGGTGCTCAGTGCTCAGGGTGCTGGGTGCTCAGTACTCAGGGTGCTGGGGGCTCAGTACTCAGGGTGCTGGGTGCTCAGTGTTCAGGGTGCTGGGTGCTCAGTCCTCAGGGTGCTGGGTGCTCAGTACTCAGGGTGTTCGGTGCTCAGTACTCAGGGTGCTCAGTGCTCAGTACTCAGGGTGCTGGTTGCTCAGTGCTCGGGGTGCTCGGTGCTCAGTACTCAGGGTGCTGGGTGCTCAGTACTCAGGGTGCTGGGTGCTCAGTACTCAGGGTGCTGGGTGCTCAGTACTCAGGGTGCTGGGTGCTCAGTATTCAGGGTGCTGGGTGCTCAGTGCTCAGGGTGCTGGGTGCTCAGTACTCAGGGTGCTTGGTGCTCAGTACTTAGTGTGCTCGGTGCTCAGTACTCAGTGTGCTGGGTGCTCAGTGCTCAGGGTTCTTTGTACTCAGTACTCAGGGTTCTGGGTGCTCAGTACTCAGGGTGCTAGGTGCTCAGTGCTCAGGGTGCTGGGTGCTCAGCGCTCAGGGTGCTGGGTGCTCAGTACTCAGGGTGCTGGGTGCTCAGTGCTCAGGGTGATCGGTGCTCAGTACTCAGGGTGCTCAGTACTCAGGGTGCTGGGTTCTCAGTGCTCAGGGTGCTGGGTGCTCAGTACTCAGGGTGCTGGGTGCTCAGTGCTCGGTGTGCTGGGTGCTCAGTGCTCAGGGTGCTCAGTGCTCAGGGTGCTGAGTGCTCAGTGCTCGGGGTGCTCGGTGCTCAGGGTGCTGGGTGATCAGTCCTCAGGGTGCTCAGTGCTCAGGGTGCTGGGTGCTCAGTGCTCGGGGTGCTCGGTGCTCAGTACTCAGGGTGCTGGGTGCTCAGTGCTCGGGGTGCTCAGTACTCAGCGTGCTGTGTGTTCAGTGCTCAGGGTGCTGGGTGCTCATTACTCAGGGTGCTCGGTGCTTAGTACTCAGGGTGCTGGGTGCTCAGTACTCCGGGTGCTGGGTGCTCAGTGCTCGGGGTGCTCGGTGCTCAGTGCTCAAGGTGCTGGGTGCTCAGTACTCAGGGTGATCATTGCTCAGGGTGCTGGGTGCTCAGTACTCAGGGTGCTGGGTGCTCAGTACTCAGGGTGCTCAGTGCTCAGTACTCAGGGTGCTCAGTACTCAGTACTAAGGGTGCTCAGTGCTCAGGGTGCTGGGTGCTCAGTGTTCGGGGTGCTCGGTGCTCAGTACTCAGGGTGCTGGGTGCTCAGTGCTCATGGTGCTGGGTGCTCAGTGCTCAGGGTGCTGGTTGCTCAGTGCTCAGGGTGCTGGGTGCTCAGTACTCATGGTGCTCGGTGCTCGGTGTGCTGGGTGCTCAGTGCTCGGGGTTTTCGGTGCTCAGTACTCGGGGTGCTCAGTGCTCAGTACTCAGGGTGCTGGGTGCTCAGTGATCAGGGTGCTGGGTGCTCAGTACTCAGGGTGCTGGGTGCTCGGTGCTCAGTACGCTGGGTGCTCAGTACTCAGGTTGCTGGGTGCTCAGTACTCAGGGTGCTGGGTGCTCAGTACTCAGGGTGCTCAGTGCTCAGTACACAGGGTGCTGGGTGCTCAGTGCTAGGGTTGCTGGGTGCTCAGTGCTCAGTACTCAGGGTGCTGGGTGCTCAGTGCTCAGGGTGCTGAGTGCTCAGTACTCAGCTTGCTGGGTGCTCAGTACTCAGGGTGCTGGGTGCTCAGTGCTCAGGGTGCTGGGTGCTCCGTGCTCAGGGTGCTGGGTGCTCAGTGCTCAGGGTGCTGGGTGCTCAGTACTCAGCGTGCTGGGTGCTCAGTACTCAGGGTGCTGGGTGCTCAGTGCTCAGGGTGCTGAGTGCTCAGTACTCAGCGTGCTGGGTGCTCAGTACTCAGGGTGCTGGGTGCTCAGTGCTCAGGGTGCTGGGTGCTCAGTACTCAGGGTGCTGGGTGCTCAGTGCTCAGGGTGCTGGGTGCTCAGTGCTCAGGGTGCTGGGTGCTCAGTGCTCGGGGAGCTCGGTGCTCAGTACTCAGGGTGCTGTGTGCTCAGTACTCAGTGCTCGGGGTCCTGGGTGCTCCGTGCTCGGGGTGCTGGGTGCTCAGTACTCAGGGTGCTGGGTGCTCATTCTCGGGGTGCTGGGTGCTCAGTGCTCGGTGTGCTGGGTGCTCAGTGCTCAGGGTGCTGGGGGCTCAGTACTCAGGGTGCTGGGTGCTCAGTACTCAGGGTGCTCGGTTCTCAGTACTCAGGGTGCTGGGTGCTCATTCTCGGGGTGCTGGGTGCTCAGTGCTCGGGTTGCTGGGTGATCAGTACTCAGGGTGCTGGGGGCTCAGTACTCAGGGTGCTGGGTGCTCAGTACTCAGGGTGATCTGTTCTCAGTACTCAGGGTGCTGGGTGCTCAGTGCTCGGGGTGCTGGGTGCTCAGTACTCGGGGTGCTCAGTACTCAGGGTACTGGGTGCTCAGTACTCAGGGTTCTGGGTGCTCAGTGCTCAGGATGCTCGGTGCTCAGTACTCGGGGTGCTGGGTGCTCAGTACTCGGGGTGCTGGGTGCTCAGTGCTCAGGGTGCTGGGTGCTCAGTGCTCGGGGAGCTGGGTGCTCAGTGCTGAGGGTGCTGGCTGCTAAGTGCTCAGGGTGCTGGGTGCTCAGTACTCAGGGTGCTAGGTGCTCAGTACTCAGGGTGCTCAGTGCTCAGTACTCAGCGTGCTGGGTGCTCAGTGCTCGGGGTGCTCGGTGATCAGTACTCAGGGTGCTGGGTGCTCAGTGCTCAGGGTGCTGAGTACTCAGTACTCAGGGTGCTGGGTGCTCAGTGCTCAGGGTGCTGGGTGCTCAGTGCTCAGGGTGCTGGGTGCTCAGTGCTCGGGGTGCTGGGTGCTCAGTGCTCGGGGTGCTGGGTGCTCAGTGCTCGGGGTGCTGGGTGCTCAGTGCTCAGGGTGCTGGGTGCTCAGTACTCAGGGTGCTGGGGGCTCAGTACTCAGGGTGCTGGGTGCTCAGTGTTCAGGGTGCTGGGTGCTCAGTCCTCAGGGTGCTGGGTGCTCAGTACTCAGGGTGTTCGGTGCTCAGTACTCAGGGTGCTCAGTGCTCAGTACTCAGGGTGCTGGTTGCTCAGTGCTCGGGGTGCTCGGTGCTCAGTACTCAGGGTGCTGGGTGCTCAGTACTCAGGGTGCTGGGTGCTCAGTACTCAGGGTGCTGGGTGCTCAGTACTCAGGGTGCTGGGTGCTCAGTATTCAGGGTGCTGGGTGCTCAGTGCTCAGGGTGCTGGGTGCTCAGTACTCAGGGTGCTTGGTGCTCAGTACTTAGTGTGCTCGGTGCTCAGTACTCAGTGTGCTGGGTGCTCAGTGCTCAGGGTTCTTTGTACTCAGTACTCAGGGTTCTGGGTGCTCAGTACTCAGGGTGCTAGGTGCTCAGTGCTCAGGGTGCTGGGTGCTCAGCGCTCAGGGTGCTGGGTGCTCAGTACTCAGGGTGCTGGGTGCTCAGTGCTCAGGGTGATCGGTGCTCAGTACTCAGGGTGCTCAGTACTCAGGGTGCTGGGTTCTCAGTGCTCAGGGTGCTGGGTGCTCAGTACTCAGGGTGCTGGGTGCTCAGTGCTCGGTGTGCTGGGTGCTCAGTGCTCAGGGTGCTCAGTGCTCAGGGTGCTGAGTGCTCAGTGCTCGGGGTGCTCGGTGCTCAGGGTGCTGGGTGATCAGTCCTCAGGGTGCTCAGTGCTCAGGGTGCTGGGTGCTCAGTGCTCGGGGTGCTCGGTGCTCAGTACTCAGGGTGCTGGGTGCTCAGTACTCATGGTGCTGGGTGCTCAGTACTCAGGGGGCTGGGTGCTCAGTGCTCAGGGTGCTGGGTGCTCAGTGCTCAGGGCGCTAGGTGCTCAGTGCTCGGGGTGCTGGGTGCTCAGTGCTCGGGGTGCTGGGTGGTCAGTGCTCATTGATCAGGGTGCTGGGTGCTCAGTCCTCAGGGTGCTGGGTGCTCAGTACTCAGGGTGTTCGGTGCTCAGTACTCAGGGTGCTCAGTGCTCAGTACTCAGGGTGCTGGTTGCTCAGTGCTCGGGGTGCTCGGTGCTCAGTACTCAGGGTGCTGGGTGCTCAGTACTCAGGGTGCTGGGTGCTCAGTACTCAGGGTGCTGGGTGCTCAGTACTCAGGGTGCTGGGTGCTCAGTATTCAGGGTGCTGGGTGCTCAGTGCTCAGGGTGCTGGGTGCTCAGTACTCAGGGTGCTTGGTGCTCAGTACTTAGTGTGCTCGGTGCTCAGTACTCAGTGTGCTGGGTGCTCAGTGCTCAGGGTTCTTTGTACTCAGTACTCAGGGTTCTGGGTGCTCAGTACTCAGGGTGCTAGGTGCTCAGTGCTCAGGGTGCTGGGTGCTCAGCGCTCAGGGTGCTGGGTGCTCAGTACTCAGGGTGCTGGGTGCTCAGTGCTCAGGGTGATCGGTGCTCAGTACTCAGGGTGCTCAGTACTCAGGGTGCTGGGTTCTCAGTGCTCAGGGTGCTGGGTGCTCAGTACTCAGGGTGCTGGGTGCTCAGTGCTCGGTGTGCTGGGTGCTCAGTGCTCAGGGTGCTCAGTGCTCAGGGTGCTGAGTGCTCAGTGCTCGGGGTGCTCGGTGCTCAGGGTGCTGGGTGATCAGTCCTCAGGGTGCTCAGTGCTCAGGGTGCTGGGTGCTCAGTGCTCGGGGTGCTCGGTGCTCAGTACTCAGGGTGCTGGGTGCTCAGTACTCATGGTGCTGGGTGCTCAGTACTCAGGGGGCTGGGTGCTCAGTGCTCAGGGTGCTGGGTGCTCAGTGCTCAGGGCGCTAGGTGCTCAGTGCTCGGGGTGCTGGGTGCTCAGTGCTCGGGGTGCTGGGTGGTCAGTGCTCATTGATCAGGGTGCTGGGTGCTCAGTGCTCAGTGCTCAGGGTGCTGGGTGCTCAGTACTCAGGGTGCTGGGTGCTCAGTACTCAGGGTGCTGGGTGCTCAGTGATCAGGGTGCTGGGTGCTCAGTACTCTGGGTGTTGGGTGCTCAGTACTCAGGGTGCTGGGTGCTCAGTGCTCGGGGTGCTGGGTGCTCAGTGCTCAGGGTGCTGGGTGCTCAGTACTCAGGGTGCTGGGTGCTCATTACTCAGGGTGCTGGGTGCTCAGTGCTCAGGGTGCTGGGTGCTCAGTCCTCAGGGTGCTGGGTGCTCAGTACTCAGGGTGTTCGGTGCTTAGTACTCAGGGTGCTCAGTGCTCAGTACTCAGGGTGCTGGTTGCTCAGTGCTCGGGGTGCTCGGTGCTCAGTATTCAGGGTGCTGGGTGCTCAGTACTCAGGGTGCTGGGTGCTCCGTACTCAGGGTGCTGGGTGCTCAGTACTCAGGGTTCTGGGTGCTCAGTACTCAGGGTGCTGGGTGCTCAATGCTCAGGGTGCTGGGTGCTCAGTGCTCAGGGTGCTGGGTGCTCAGTACTCAGGGTACTGGGTGCTCAGTGCTCAGGGTGATCGGTGCTCAGTACTCAGGGTGCTCAGTACTCAGGGTGCTGGGTGCTCAGTACTCAGGGTGCTGGGTGCTCAGTGCTCAGGGTGCTGGGTGCTCAGTGCTCTGGGTGCTGGGTGCTCAGTGCTCAGGGTGCTGAGTGCTCAGTGCTCAGGGTGCTGGGTGCTCAGTGATCGGGGTGATGGGTGCTGAGTGCTCAGGGTGCGGGGTGCTCAGTGCTCGGGGTGCTCGGTGCTCAGTGCTCAGGGTCCTGGGTGCTCAGTACTCAGGGTGCTGGGTGCTCAGTGATCGGGGTGATGGGTGCTGAGTGCTCAGGGTGCTCAGTGCTCAGTACACAGGGTGCTGGGTGCTCAGTGCTTAGAGTGTTGGGTGCTCAGTACTCAGGGTGCTGGGTGCTCAGTGCTCAGTGCTCAGGGTGCTCAGTGCTCAGGGTGCTGGGTGCTCAGGGTGCTGGGTGCTCAGGGTGCTGGGTGCTCAGTGCTCGGGGTGCTGGGTGCTCAGTGCTCAGTGCTCAGGGTGCTGGGTGCACTGTGCTCAGTGCTCAGGGTGCTGGGTGTTCAGTACTCAGGGTGCTCGGTGCTCAGTGCTCAGGGTGCTAGGTGCTCAGTACTCAGGGTGCTGGGTGCTCAGTGCTCGGGGTGCTGGGTGCTCAGTACTCAGGGTGCTGGGTGCTCAGTACTCAGGGTGCTGGGTGCTCAGTGCTCAGGGTGCTCCGTGCTCAGTACTCAGGGTGCTCGGTGCTCAGTACTCAGGGTGCTGGGTGATCAGTGCTCAGGGTGCTGGGTGCTCAGTGCTCAGGGTGCTGGGTGCTCAGTGCTCAGGGTGCTGGGTGCTCAGTGCTCAGGGTGCTGGGTGCTCAGTGATCGGGGTGATGGGTGCTGAGTGCTCAGGGTGCTGAGTGCTCAGTGCTCGGGTTGCTCGGTGCTCAGTGCTCAGGGTCCTGGGTGGTCAGTACTCAGGGTGCTGGGTGCTTAGTAATCAGGGTGCTCAGTGCTCAGTACACAGGGTGCTGGGTGCTCAGTGCTCGGGGTGCTGGGTGCTCAGTGCTCAGTACTCAGGGTGCTGGGTGCTCAGTGCTCAGGGTGCTGAGTGCTCAGTACTCAGCGTGCTGGGTGCTCAGTACTCAGGGTGCTGGGTGCTCAGTGCTCAGGGTGCTGGGTGCTCAGTGCTCAGGGTGCTGGGTGCTCAGTGCTCGGGGAGCTCGGTGCTCAGTACTCAGGGTGCTCAGTACTCAGTGCTCGGGGTCCTGGGTGCTCCGTGCTCTGGGTGATCTGTTCTCAGTACTCAGGGTGCTGGGTGCTCAGTGCTCGGGTTGCTGGGTGCTCAGTACTCGGGGTGCTCAGTACTCAGGGTACGGGGTGCTCAGTACTCAGGGTGCTGGGTGCTCAGAGCTCGGGGTGCTCGGTGCTCAGTACTCGGGGTGCTGGGTGCTCAGTGCTCAGGGTGCTGGGTGCTCAGAGCTCGGGGTGCTGGGTGCTCAGTGCTGAGGGTGCTGGCTGCTCAGTGCTCAGGGTGCTGGGTGCTCAGTACTCAGGGTGCTAGGTGCTCAGTACTCAGGGTGCTCAGTGCTCAGTACTCAGCGTGCTGGGTGCTCAGTGCTCAGGGTCCTCGGTGCTCAGTACTCAGGGTGTTCAGTGCTCAGTACGCAGCGTGCTTTGTGCTCAGTGCTCAGGGTGCTGGGTGCTCAGTACTCAGGGTGCTGGGTGCTCAGTATTCAGGGTGCTGGGTGCTCAGTACACAGGGTGCTGGGTGCTCAGTGCACGGGGTGCTCGGTGATCAGTACTCAGGGTGCTGGGTGCTCAGTGCTCAGGGTGCTGAGTACTCAGTACTCAGGGTGCTGGGTGCTCAGTGCTCAGGGTGCTGGGTGCTCAGGGTGCTGGGTGCTCAGTTCTCAGGGTGCTGGGTGCTCAGTGCTCGGGGTGCTGGGTTCTCAGTGCTCAGGGTGCTGGGTGCTCTGTACTCAGGGTGCTGGGTGCTCATTACTCAGGGTGCTGGGTGCTCAGTGCTCAGGGTGCTGGGTGCTCAGTCCTCAGGGTGCTGGGTGCTCAGTACTCAGGGTGTTCGGTGCTTAGTACTCAGGGTGCTCAGTGCTCAGTACTCAGGGTGCTGGTTGCTCAGTGCTCGGGGTGCTCGGTGCTCAGTACTCAGGGTGCTGGGTGCTCAGTACTCAGGGTGCTGGGTGCTCCGTACTCAGGGTGCTGGGTGCTCAGTACTCAGGGTGCTGAGTGCTCAGTACTCAGGGTGCTGGGTGCTCAGTGCTCAGGGTGCTGGGTGCTCAGTACTCAGGGTGCTGGGTGCTCAGTACTCAGGGTGCTCGGTGCTCAGTACTCAGGGTGCTGGGTGCTCAGTGCTCAGGGTGTTTGTACTCAGTACTCAGGGTTCTGGGTGCTCAGTACTCAGGGTGCTGGGTGCTCAGTGCTCAGGGTGCTGGGTGCTCAGTGCTCAGGGTGCTGTGTGCTCAGTACTCAGGGTGCTGGGTGCTCAGTGCTCAGGGTGATCGGTGCTCAGTACTGAGGGTGCTCAGTACTCAGGGTGCTGGGTGCTCAGTATTCAGGGTGCTCATTGCTCAGGGTGTTGGGTGCTCAGGGTGCTGGGTGCTCAGTGCTCGGGGTGCTGTGTGCTCAGTGCTCAGTGCTCAGGGTGCTGGGTGCTCAGTGCTCAGGGTGCTGTGTGCTCAGTGCTCAGTACTCAGCGTGCTGGGTGCTCAGTGCTCAGAGTGTTGGGTGCTCAGTACTCAGGGTGCTCGGTGCTCAGCGCTCAGTTCTCAGGGTGCTCAGTGCTCAGGGTGCTCAGTGCTCAGGGTGCAGGGTGCTCAGGGTGCTGGGTGCTCAGTGCTCGGGGTGCTGGGTGCTAAGTGCTCAGTGCTCAGGATGCTGGGTGCTCAGTGCTCAGTGCTCAGGGTGCTGGGTGTTCAGTACTCAGGGTGCTCGGTGCTCAGTGCTCAGGGTGCTAGGTGCTCAGTACTCAGGGTGCTGGGTGCTCAGTGCTCAGTGTGATCAGTGCTCAGTACTCAGGGTGCTGGGTGCTCAGTACTCAGGGTGCTGGGTGCTCAGTGCTCAGGGTGCTGGGTGCTCAGTACTCAGGGTGCTGGGTGCTCAGTACTCAGGGTGCTCCGTGCTCAGTACTCAGGGTGCTGGGTGCTCAGTGCTCAGGGTGCTTTGTACTCAGTACTCAGGGTTCTGGGTGCTCAGTACTCAGGGTGCTGGGTGCTCAATGCTCAGGGTGCTGGGTGCTCAGTGCTCAGGGTGCTGGGTGCTCAGTACTCAGGGTGCTGGGTGCTCAGTGCTCAGGGTGATCGGTGCTCAGTACTCAGGGTGCTCAGTACTCAGGGTGCTGGGTGCTCAGTACTCAGGGTGCTGGGTGCTCAGTGCTCAGGGTGCTGGGTGCTCAGTGCTCTGGGTGCTGGGTGCTCAGTGCTCAGGGTGCTGGGTGCTCAGTGCTCAGGGTGCTGGGTGCTCAGTGATCGGGGTGATACGTGCTGAGTGCTCAGGGTGCTGGGTGCTCAGTGCTCGGGGTGCTCTGTGCTCAGTGCTCAGGGTCCTGGGTGCTCAGTACTCAATGTGCTGGGTGCTTAGTAATCAGGGTGCTCAGTGCTCAGGACACAGGGTGCTGGGTGATCAGTGCTCGGGGTGCTGGGTGCGGAGTGCTCAGTACTCAAGGTGCTGGGTGCTCAGTGCTCAGGGTGCTGGGTGCTCAGTGCTCAGGGTGCTGGGTGCTCAGTGCTCGGGGAGCTCGGTGCTCAGTACTCAGGGTGCTGGGTGCTCAGTACTCAGTGCTCGGGGTCCTGGGTGCTCCGTGCTCGGGGTGCTGGGTGCTCAGTACTCAGGGTGCTGGGTGCTCATTCTCGGGGTGCTGGGTGCTCAGTGCTCGGGGTGCTGGGTGCTCAGTACTCAGGGTGCTGGGGGCTCAGTACTCAGGGTGCTGGGTGCTCAGTACTCAGGGTGCTCGGTTCTCAGTACTCAGGGTGCTGGGTGCTCATTCTCGGGGTGCTGGGTGCTCAGTGCTCGGGGTGCTGGATGCTCAGTACTCAGGGTGCTGGGGGCTCAGTACTCAGGGTGCTGGGTGCTCAGTACTCAGGGTAATCTGTTCTCAGTACTCAGGGTGCTGGGTGCTCAGTGCTCGGGGTGCTGGGTGCTCAGTACTCAGGGTGCTGGGTGCTCAGTGCTCGGGTTGCTGGGTGCTCAGTGCTCAGGGTGCTGGGTGCTCAGTGCTCAGTGTGCTGGGTGCTCAGTACTCAGGGTGCTGGGTGCTTAGTACTCAGGGTGCTCAGTGCTCAGTACACAGGGTGCTGGGTGCTCAGTGCTCGGGGTGCTGGGTGCTCAGTGCTCAGTACTCAGGGTGCTGGGTGCTCAGTGCTCAGGGTGCTGGGTGCTCAGTACTCAGCGTGCTGGGTGCTCAGTACTCAGGGTGCTGGGTGCTCAGTGCTCAGGGTGCTGGGTGCTCAGTCCTCAGGGTGCTGGGTGCTCAGGGATCGGGGTGCTGGGTGCTCAGTACTCAGGGTGCTCAGAGCTCGGTTAGCTCGGTGCTCAGTACTCAGGGTGCTGGGTGCTCAGTACTCAGTTATCGGGGTCCTGGGTGCTCCGTGCTCGGGGTGCTGGGTGCTCAGTGCTCTGGGTGCTGGGTGCTCAGTACTCAGGGTGCTGGGTGCTCAGTACTCAGGGTGCTGGGTGCTCAGTGCTCAGCGTGCTGTGTGCTCAGTACTCAGGGTGCTGGGTGCTCAGTACTCAGGGTGCTCGGTGCTCAGTACTCAGGGTGCTGGGTCCTCAGTGCTCAGGGTGCTGGGTACTCAGTACTCAGGGTGCTGGGTGCTCAGTACTCAGGGTGCTGGGTGCTCAGTGCTCAGGGTGCTGGGTGCTCAGTGCTCAGGGTGCTGGGTGCTCAGTACTCAGGGTGCTGGGTGCTCAGTGCTCAGGGTGATCGGTGCTCAGTACTCAGGGTGCTCAGTACTCAGGGTGCTGGGTGCTCAGTGCTCAGGGTGCTGGGTGCTCAGTACTCAGGGTGCTGTGTGCTCAGTGCTCGGGGTGCTGGGTGCTCAGTGCTCAGGGTGATCGGTGCTCAGTACTCAGGGTGCTGGGTGCTCAGTGCTCAGGGTGCTGGGTGCTCAGTCCTCAGGGTGCTCAGTGCTCAGGGTGCTGGGTGTTCAGTACTCATGGTGCTGGGTGCTCAGTACTCAGGGTCCTGGGTGCTCAGTGCTCAGTGTGCTGGGTGCTCAGTGCTCAGGGCGCTGGGTGCTCAGTGCTCGGGGTGCTGGGTGCTCAGTGCTCGGGGTGCTGGGTGGTCAGTGCTCAGTGCTCAAGGTGCTGGGTGCTCAGTGCTCAGTGCTCAGGGTGCTGGGTGCTCAGTACTCAGGGTGCTGGGTGCTCAGTACTCAGGGTGTTGGGTGCTCAGTACTCAGGGTGCTCAGTGCTCAGTACTCGGGGTGCTGGGTGCTCAGTGCTCAGTGTGCTCAGTGCTCAGTTCTCAGGGTGCTGGGTGCTCAGTGCTCGGGGCGCTGGGTGCTCAGTGCTCGGGGTGCTGGGTGCTCAGTACTCAGGGTGCTGTGTGCTCAGTGCTCAGTACTCAGCGTGCTGGGTGCTCAGTGCTCAGAGTGTTGGGTGCTCAGTACTCAGGGTGCTGGGTGCTCAGTGCTCAGTGCTCAGGGTGCTCAGTGCTCAGGGTGCTCAGTGCTCAGGGTGCTGTGTGCTCAGGGTGCTCAGTGCTCAGTGCTCAGGGTGCTGGGTGCTCAGTGCTCAGTGCTCAGGGTGCTGGGTGCTCAGTGCTCAGTGCTCAGGGTGCTGGGTGTTCAGTACTCAGGGTGCTCGGTGCTCAGTGCTCAGGGTGCTAGGTGCTCAGTACTCAGGGTGCTGGGTGCTCAGTGCTCGGGGTGCTGGGTGCTCAGTACTCAGGGTGCTGGGTGCTCAGTACTCAGGGTGCTGGGTGCTCAGTGCTCAGGGTGCTGGGTGCTCAGTGCTCTGGGTGCTGGGTGCTCAGTGCTCAGGGTGCTGGGTGCTCAGTGCTCAGGGTGCTGGGTGCTCAGTGATCGGGGTGATGGGTGCTGAGTGCTCAGGGTGCTGAGTGCTCAGTGCTCGGGGTGCTCGTTGCTCAGTGCTCAGGGTCCTGGGTGCTCAGTACTCAGGGTGCTGGGTGCTTAGTAATCAGGGTGCTCAGTGCTCAGTACACAGGGTGCTGGGTGCTCAGTGCTCGGGGTGCTGGGTGCTCAGTGCTCAGTACTCAGGGTGCTGGGTGCTCAGTGCTCAGGGTGCTGAGTGCTCAGTACTCAGCGTGCTGGGTGCTCAGTACTCAGGGTGCTGGGTGCTCAGTGCTCAGGGTGCTGGGTGCTCAGTGCTCAGGGTGCTGGGTGCTCAGTGCTCGGGGAGCTCGGTGCTCAGTACTCAGGGTGCTGGGTGCTCAGTACTCAGTGCTCGGGGTCCTGGGTGCTCTGTGCTCGGGGTGATCTGTTCTCAGTACTCAGGGTGCTGGGTGCTCAGTGCTCGGGGTGCTGGGTGCTCAGTACTCGGGGCGCTCAGTACTCAGGGTACTGGATGCTCAGTACTCAGGGTGCTGGGTGCTCAGAGCTCGGGGTGCTCGGTGCTCAGTACTCGGGGTGCTGGGTGCTCAGTGCTCAGGGTGCTGGGTGCTCAGTGCTCGGGGTGCTGGGTGCTCAGTGCTGAGGGTGCTGGCTGCTCAGTGCTCAGGGTGCTGGGTGCTCAGTACTCAGGGTGCTAGGTGCTCAGTACTCAGGGTGCTCAGTGCTCAGTACTCAGCGTGCTGGGTGCTCAGTGCTCAGGGTCCTCGGTGCTCAGTACTCAGGCTGTTCAGTGCTCAGTACTCAGCGTGCTTTGTGCTCAGTGCTCAGGGTGCTGGGTGCTCAGTACTCAGGGTGCTGGGTGCTCAGTATTCAGGGTGCTGGGTGCTCAGTACTCAGGGTGCTGGGTGCTCAGTGCACGGGGTGCTCGGTGATCAGTACTCAGGGTGCTGGGTGCTCAGTGCTCAGGGTGCTGAGTACTCAGTACTCAGGGTGCTGGGTGCTCAGTACACAGGGTGCTGGGTGCTCAGTGCTCGGGGTGCTGGGTGCTCAGTGCTCAGTACTCAGGGTGCTGGGTGCTCAGTGCTCAGGGTGCTGGGTGCTCAGTACTCAGGGTGCTGGGTGCTCAGTATTCAGGGTGCTGGGTGCTCAGTACTCAGGGTGCTGGGTGCTCAGTGCTCGGGGTGCTCGGTGCTCAGTGCTCAGTGTGCTGGGTGCTCAGTACTCAGGGTGCTGGGTGCTTAGTACTCAGGGTGCTCAGTGCTCAGTACACAGGGTGCTGGGTGCTCAGTGCTCGGGGTGCTGGGTGCTCAGTGCTCAGTACTCAGGGTGCTGGGTGCTCAGTGCTCAGGGTGCTGGGTGCTCAGTACTCAGCATGCTGGGTGCTCAGTACTCAGGGTGCTGGGTGCTCAGTGCTCAGGGTGCTGGGTGCTCAGTCCTCAGGGTGCTGGGTGCTCAGTGATCAGGGTGCTGGGTGCTCAGTACTCAGGGTGCTCAGTGCTCGGTTAGCTCGGTGCTCAGTACTCAGGGTGTTGGGTGCTCAGTACTCAGTTCTCGGGGTCCTGGGTGCTCCGTGCTCGGGTTGCTGGGTGCTCAGTGCTCTGGGTGCTGGGTGCTCAGTACTCAGGGTGCTGGGTGCTCAGTACTCAGGGTGCTGGGTGCTCAGTGCTCAGGGTGCTGTGTGCTCAGTACTCAGGGTGCTGGGTGCTCAGTACTCAGGGTGCTCGGTGCTCAGTACTCAGGGTGCTGGGTCCTCAGTGCTCAGGGTGCTGGGTACTCAGTACTCAGGGTGCTGGGTGCTCAGTACTCAGGGTGCTGGGTGCTCAGTGCTCAGGGTGCTGGGTGCTCAGTGCTCAGGGTGCTGGGTGCTCAGTACTCAGGGTGCTGGGTGCTCAGTGCTCAGGGTGATCGGTGCTCAGTACTCAGGGTGCTCAGTACTCAGGGTGCTGGGTGCTCAGTGCTCAGGGTGCTGGGTGCTCAGTACTCAGGGTGCTGGGTGCTCAGTGCTCGGGGTGCTGGGTGCTCAGTGCTCAGGGTGCTGGGTGCTCAGTACTCATGGTGCTGGGTGCTCAGTACTCAGGGTCCTGGGTGCTCAGTGCTCAGTGTGCTGGGTGCTCAGTGCTCAGGGCGCTGGGTGCTCAGTGCTCGGGGTGCTGGGTGCTCAGTGCTCGGGGTGCTGGGTGGTCAGTGCTCAGTGCTCAAGGTGCTGGGTGCTCAGTGCTCAGTGCTGAGGGTGCTGGGTGCTCAGTATTCAGGGTGCTCATTGCTCAGGGTGTTGGGTGCTCAGGGTGCTGGGTGCTCAGTGCTCGGGGTGCTGTGTGCTCAGTGCTCAGTGCTCAGGGTGCTGGGTGCTCAGTGCTCAGGGTGCTGTGTGCTCAGTGCTCAGTACTCAGCGTGCTGGGTGCTCAGTGCTCAGAGTGTTGGGTGCTCAGTACTCAGGGTGCTCGGTGCTCAGTGCTCAGTGCTCAGGGTGCTCAGTGCTCAGGGTGCTCAGTGCTCAGGGTGCTGGGTGCTCAGGGTGCTGGGTGCTCAGTGCTCGGGGTGCTGGGTGCTAAGTGCTCAGTGCTCAGGATGCTGGGTGCTCAGTGCTCAGTGCTCAGGGTGCTGGGTGTTCAGTACTCAGGGTGCTCGGTGCTCAGTGCTCAGGGTGCTAGGTGCTCAGTACTCAGGGTGCTGGGTGCTCAGTGCTCAGTGTGATCAGTGCTCAGTACTCAGGGTGCTGGGTGCTCAGTACTCAGGGTGCTGGGTGCTCAGTGCTCAGGGTGCTGGGTGCTCAGTACTCAGGGTGCTGGGTGCTCAGTACTCAGTGTGCTCCGTGCTCAGTACTCAGGGTGCTGGGTGCTCAGTGCTCAGGGTGCTTTGTACTCAGTACTCAGGGTTCTGGGTGCTCAGTACTCAGGGTGCTGGGTGCTCAATGCTCAGGGTGCTGGGTGCTCAGTGCTCAGGGTGCTGGGTGCTCAGTACTCAGGGTGCTGGGTGCTCAGTGCTCAGGGTGATCGGTGCTCAGTACTCAGGGTGCTCAGTACTCAGGGTGCTGGGTGCTCAGTACTCAGGGTGCTGGGTGCTCAGTGCTCAGGGTGCTGGGTGCTCAGTGCTCTGGGTGCTGGGTGCTCAGTGCTCAGGGTGCTGGGTGCTCAGTGCTCAGGGTGCTGGGTGCTCAGTGATCGGGGTGATGGGTGCTGAGTGCTCAGGGTGCTGGGTGCTCAGTGCTCGGGGTGCTCTGTGCTCAGTGCTCAGGGTCCTGGGTGCTCAGTACTCAATGTGCTGGGTTCTTAGTAATCAGGGTGCTCAGTGCTCAGGACACAGGGTGCTGGGTGATCAGTGCTCGGGGTGCTGGGTGCGGAGTGCTCAGTACTCAAGGTGCTGGGTGCTCAGTGCTCAGGGTGCTGGGTGCTCAGTGCTCAGGGTGCTGGGTGCTCAGTGCTCGGGGAGCTCGGTGCTCAGTACTCAGGGTGCTGGGTGCTCAGTACTCAGTGCTCGGGGTCCTGGGTGCTCCGTGCTCGGGGTGCTGGGTGCTCAGTACTCAGGGTGCTGGGTGCTCATTCTCGGGGTGCTGGGTGCTCAGTGCTCGGGGTGCTGGGTGCTCAGTACTCAGGGTGCTGGGGGCTCAGTACTCAGGGTGCTGGGTGCTCAGTACTCAGGGTGCTCGGTTCTCAGTACTCAGGGTGCTGGGTGCTCATTCTCGGGGTGCTGGGTGCTCAGTGCTCGGGGTGCTGGGTGCTCAGTACTCAGGGTGCTGGGGGCTCAGTACTCAGGGTGCTGGGTGCTCAGTACTCAGGGTAATCTGTTCTCAGTACTCAGGGTGCTGGGTGCTCAGTGCTCGGGGTGCTGGGTGCTCAGTACTCAGGGTGCTGGGTGCTCAGTGCTCGGGTTGCTGGGTGCTCAGTGCTCAGGGTGCTGGGTGCTCAGTGCTCAGTGTGCTGGGTGCTCAGTACTCAGGGTGCTGGGTGCTTAGTACTCAGGGTGCTCAGTGCTCAGTACACAGGGTGCTGGGTGCTCAGTGCTCGGGGTGCTGGGTGCTCAGTGCTCAGTACTCAGGGTGCTGGGTGCTCAGTGCTCAGGGTGCTGGGTGCTCAGTACTCAGCGTGCTGGGTGCTCAGTACTCAGGGTGCTGGGTGCTCAGTGCTCAGGGTGCTGGGTGCTCAGTCCTCAGGGTGCTGGGTGCTCAGGGATCGGGGTGCTGGGTGCTCAGTACTCAGGGTGCTCAGAGCTCGGTTAGCTCGGTGCTCAGTACTCAGGGTGCTGGGTGCTCAGTACTCAGTTATCGGGGTCCTGGGTGCTCCGTGCTCGGGGTGCTGGGTGCTCAGTGCTCTGGGTGCTGGGTGCTCAGTACTCAGGGTGCTGGGTGCTCAGTACTCAGGGTGCTGGGTGCTCAGTGCTCAGCGTGCTGTGTGCTCAGTACTCAGGGTGCTGGGTGCTCAGTACTCAGGGTGCTCGGTGCTCAGTACTCAGGGTGCTGGGTCCTCAGTGCTCAGGGTGCTGGGTACTCAGTACTCAGGGTGCTGGGTGCTCAGTACTCAGGGTGCTGGGTGCTCAGTGCTCAGGGTGCTGGGTGCTCAGTGCTCAGGGTGCTGGGTGCTCAGTACTCAGGGTGCTGGGTGCTCAGTGCTCAGGGTGATCGGTGCTCAGTACTCAGGGTGCTCAGTACTCAGGGTGCTGGGTGCTCAGTGCTCAGGGTGCTGGGTGCTCAGTACTCAGGGTGCTGGGTGCTCAGTGCTCGGGGTGCTGGGTGCTCAGTGCTCAGGGTGATCGGTGCTCAGTACTCAGGGTGCTGGGTGCTCAGTGCTCAGGGTGCTGGGTGCTCAGTCCTCAGGGTGCTCAGTGCTCAGGGTGCTGGGTGTTCAGTACTCATGGTGCTGGGTGCTCAGTACTCAGGGTCCTGGGTGCTCCGTGCTCAGTGTGCTGGGTGCTCAGTGCTCAGGGCGCTGGGTGCTCAGTGCTCGGGGTGCTGGGTGCTCAGTGCTCGGGGTGCTGGGTGGTCAGTGCTCAGTGCTCAAGGTGCTGGGTGCTCAGTGCTCAGTGCTCAGGGTGCTGGGTGCTCAGTACTCAGGGTGCTGGGTGCTCAGTACTCAGGGTGTTGGGTGCTCAGTACTCAGGGTGCTCAGTGCTCAGTACTCGGGGTGCTGGGTGCTCAGTGCTCAGTGTGCTCAGTGCTCAGTTCTCAGGGTGCTGGGTGCTCAGTGCTCGGGGCGCTGGGTGCTCAGTGCTCGGGGTGCTGGGTGCTCAGTACTCAGGGTGCTGTGTGCTCAGTGCTCAGTACTCAGCGTGCTGGGTGCTCAGTGCTCAGAGTGTTGGGTGCTCAGTACTCAGGGTGCTGGGTGCTCAGTGCTCAGTGCTCAGGGTGCTCAGTGCTCAGGGTGCTCAGTGCTCAGGGTGCTGGGTGCTCAGGGTGCTGGGTGCTCAGTGCTCAGGGTGCTGGGTGCTCAGTGCTCAGTGCTCAGGGTGCTGGGTGCTCAGTGCTCAGTGCTCAGGGTGCTGGGTGTTCAGTACTCAGGGTGCTCGGTGCTCAGTGCTCAGGGTGCTAGGTGCTCAGTACTCAGGGTGCTGGGTGCTCAGTGCTCGGGGTGCTGGGTGCTCAGTACTCAGGGTGCTGGGTGCTCAGTACTCAGGGTGCTGGGTGCTCAGTGCTCAGGGTGCTGGGTGCTCAGTGCTCTGGGTGCTGGGTGCTCAGTGCTCAGGGTGCTGGGTGCTCAGTGCTCAGGGTGCTGGGTGCTCAGTGATCGGGGTGATGGGTGCTGAGTGCTCAGGGTGCTGAGTGCTCAGTGCTCGGGGTGCTCGTTGCTCAGTGCTCAGGGTCCTGGGTGCTCAGTACTCAGGGTGCTGGGTGCTTAGTAATCAGGGTGCTCAGTGCTCAGTACACAGGGTGCTGGGTGCTCAGTGCTCGGGGTGCTGGGTGCTCAGTGCTCAGTACTCAGGGTGCTGGGTGCTCAGTGCTCAGGGTGCTGATTGCTCAGTACTCAGCGTGCTGGGTGCTCAGTACTCAGGGTGCTGGGTGCTCAGTGCTCAGGGTGCTGGGTGCTCAGTGCTCAGGGTGCTGGGTGCTCAGTGCTCGGGGAGCTCGGTGCTCAGTACTCAGGGTGCTGGGTGCTCAGTACTCAGTGCTCGGGGTCCTGGGTGCTCTGTGCTCGGGGTGATCTGTTCTCAGTACTCAGGGTGCTGGGTGCTCAGTGCTCGGGGTGCTGGGTGCTCAGTACTCGGGGCGCTCAGTACTCAGGGTACTGGATGCTCAGTACTCAGGGTGCTGGGTGCTCAGAGCTCGGGGTGCTCGGTGCTCAGTACTCGGGGTGCTGGGTGCTCAGTGCTCAGGGTGCTGGGTGCTCAGTGCTCGGGGTGCTGGGTGCTCAGTGCTGAGGGTGCTGGCTGCTCAGTGCTCAGGGTGCTGGGTGCTCAGTACTCAGGGTGCTAGGTGCTCAGTACTCAGGGTGCTCAGTGCTCAGTACTCAGCGTGCTGGGTGCTCAGTGCTCAGGGTCCTCGGTGCTCAGTACTCAGGCTGTTCAGTGCTCAGTACTCAGCGTGCTTTGTGCTCAGTGCTCAGGGTGCTGGGTGCTCAGTACTCAGGGTGCTGGGTGCTCAGTATTCAGGGTGCTGGGTGCTCAGTACTCAGGGTGCTGGGTGCTCAGTGCACGGGGTGCTCGGTGATCAGTACTCAGGGTGCTGGGTGCTCAGTGCTCAGGGTGCTGAGTACTCAGTACTCAGGGTGCTGGGTGCTCAGTACACAGGGTGCTGGGTGCTCAGTGCTCGGGGTGCTGGGTGCTCAGTGCTCAGTACTCAGGGTGCTGGGTGCTCAGTGCTCAGGGTGCTGGGTGCTCAGTACTCAGGGTGCTGGGTGCTCAGTATTCAGGGTGCTGGGTGCTCAGTACTCAGGGTGCTGGGTGCTCAGTGCTCGGGGTGCTCGGTGCTCAGTGCTCAGTGTGCTGGGTGCTCAGTACTCAGGGTGCTGGGTGCTTAGTACTCAGGGTGCTCAGTGCTCAGTACACAGGGTGCTGGGTGCTCAGTGATCGGGGTGCTGGGTGCTCAGTGCTCAGTACTCAGGGTGCTGGGTGCTCAGTGCTCAGGGTGCTGGGTGCTCAGTACTCAGCGTGCTGGGTGCTCAGTACTCAGGGTGCTGGGTGCTCAGTGCTCAGGGTGCTGGGTGCTCAGTCCTCAGGGTGCTGGGTGCTCAGTGATCAGGGTGCTGGGTGCTCAGTACTCAGGGTGCTCAGTGCTCGGTTAGCTCGGTGCTCAGTACTCAGGGTGTTGGGTGCTCAGTACTCAGTTCTCGGGGTCCTGGGTGCTCCGTGCTCGGGTTGCTGGGTGCTCAGTGCTCTGGGTGCTGGGTGCTCAGTACTCAGGGTGCTGGGTGCTCAGTACTCAGGGTGCTGGGTGCTCAGTGCTCAGGGTGCTGTGTGCTCAGTACTCAGGGTGCTGGGTGCTCAGTACTCAGGGTGCTCGGTGCTCAGTACTCAGGGTGCTGGGTCCTCAGTGCTCAGGGTGCTGGGTACTCAGTACTCAGGGTGCTGGGTGCTCAGTACTCAGGGTGCTGGGTGCTCAGTGCTCAGGGTGCTGGGTGCTCAGTGCTCAGGGTGCTGGGTGCTCAGTACTCAGGGTGCTGGGTGCTCAGTGCTCAGGGTGATCGGTGCTCAGTACTCAGGGTGCTCAGTACTCAGGGTGCTGGGTGCTCAGTGCTCAGGGTGCTGGGTGCTCAGTACTCAGGGTGCTGGGTGCTCAGTGCTCGGGGTGCTGGGTGCTCAGTGCTCAGGGTGCTGGGTGCTCAGTACTCATGGTGCTGGGTGCTCAGTACTCAGGGTCCTGGGTGCTCAGTGCTCAGTGTGCTGGGTGCTCAGTGCTCAGGGCGCTGGGTGCTCAGTGCTCGGGGTGCTGGGTGCTCAGTGCTCGGGGTGCTGGGTGGTCAGTGCTCAGTGCTCAAGGTGCTGGGTGCTCAGTGCTCAGTGCTGAGGGTGCTGGGTGCTCAGTACTCAGGGTGCTGGGTGCTCAGTACTCAGGGTGCTGGGTGCTCAGTTCTCAGGGTGCTGGGTGATCAGTACTCTGGGTGTTGGGTGCTCAGTACTCAGGGTGCTCAGTGCTCAGTACTCGGGGTGCTGGGTGCTCAGTGCTCAGTGTGCTCAGTGCTCAGTGCTCAGGGTGCTGGGTGCTCAGTGCTCGGGGCGCTGGGTGCTCAGTGCTCGGGGTGCTGGGTGCTCAGTACTCAGGGTGCTGTGTGCTCAGTGCTCAGTACTCAGCGTGCTGGGTGCTCAGTGCTCAGAGTGTTGGGTGCTCAGTACTCAGGGTGCTGGGTGCTCAGTGCTCAGTGCTCAGGGTGCTCAGTGCTCCGGGTGCTCAGTGCTCAGGGTGCTGGGTGCTCAGGGTGCTGGGTGCTCAGTGCTCGGTGTGCTGGGTGCTCAGTGCTCAGTGCTCAGTGTGCTGGGTGCTCAGTGCTCAGTGCTCAGGGTGCTGGGTGTTCAGTACTCAGGGTGCTCGGTGCTCAGTGCTCAGGGTGCTAGGTGCTCAGTACTCAGGGTGCTGGGTGCTCAGTGCTCGGGGTGCTGGGTGCTCAGTACTCAGGGTGCTGGATGCTCAGTACTCAGGGTGCTGGGAGCTCAGTGCTCAGGGTGCTGGGTGCTCAGTGCTCTGGGTGCTGGGTGCTCAGTGCTCAGGGTGCTGGGTGCTCAGTGCTCAGGGTGCTGGGTGCTCAGTGATCGGGGTGATGGGTGCTGAGTGCTCAGGGTGCTGAGTGCTCAGTGCTCGGGGTGCTCGGTGCTCAGTGCTCAGGGTCCTGGGTGCTCAGTACTCAGGGTGCTGGGTGCTTAGTAATCAGGGTGCTCAGTGCTCAGTACACAGGGTGCTGGGTGCTCAGTGCTCAGGGTGCTGGGTGCTCAGTGCTCAGTACTCAGGGTGCTGGGTGCTCAGTGCTCAGGGTGCTGAGTGCTCAGTACTCAGCGTGCTGGGTGCTCAGTACTCAGGGTGCTGGGTGCTCAGTGCTTGGGGAGCTCGGTGCTCAGTACTCAGGGTGCTGGGTGCTCAGTACTCAGTGCTCGGGGTCCTGGGTGCTCTGTGCTCGGGGTGATCTGTTCTCAGTACTCAGGGTGCTGGGTGCTCAGTGCTCTGGGTGCTGGGTGCTCAGTACTCGGGGCGCTCAGTACTCAGGGTACTGGATGCTCAGTACTCAGGGTGCTGGGTGCTCAGAGCTCGGGGTGCTGGGTGCTCAGTGCTCGGGGTGCTGGGTGCTCAGTGCTGAGGGTGCTGGCTGCTCAGTGCTCAGGGTGCTGGGTGCTCAGTACTCAGGGTGCTAGGTGCTCAGTACTCAGGGTGCTCAGTGCTCAGTACTCAGCGTGCTGGGTGCTCAGTGCTCAGGGTCCTCGGTGCTCAGTACTCAGGCTGTTCAGTGCTCAGTACTCAGCGTGCTTTGTGCTCAGTGCTCAGGGTGCTGGGTGCTCAGTACTCAGGGTGCTGGGTGCTCAGTATTCAGGGTGCTGGGTGCTCAGTACTCAGGGTGCTGGGTGCTCAGTGCACGGGGTGCTCGGTGATCAGTACTCAGGGTGCTGGGTGCTCAGTGCTCAGGGTGCTGAGTACTCAGTACTCAGGGTGCTGGGTGCTCAGTACACAGGGTGCTGGGTGCTCAGTGCTCGGGGTGCTGGGTGCTCAGTGCTCAGTACTCAGGGTGCTGGGTGCTCAGTGCTCAGGGTGCTGGGTGCTCAGTACTCAGGGTGCTGGGTGCTCAGTATTCAGGGTGCTGGGTGCTCAGTACTCAGGGTGCTGGGTGCTCAGTGCTCGGGGTGCTCGGTGCTCAGTGCTCAGTGTGCTGGGTGCTCAGTACTCAGGGTGCTGGGTGCTTAGTACTCAGGGTGCTCAGTGCTCAGTACACAGGGTGCTGGGTGCTCAGTGCTCGGGGTGCTGGGTGCTCAGTGCTCAGTACTCAGGGTGCTGGGTGCTCAGTGCTCAGGGTGCTGGGTGCTCAGTACTCAGCGTGCTGGGTGCTCAGTACTCAGGGTGCTGGGTGCTCAGTGCTCAGGGTGCTGGGTGCTCAGTCCTCAGGGTGCTGGGTGCTCAGTGATCAGGGTGCTGGGTGCTCAGTACTCAGGGTGCTCAGTGCTCGGTTAGCTCGGTGCTCAGTACTCAGGGTGTTGGGTGCTCAGTACTCAGTTCTCGGGGTCCTGGGTGCTCCGTGCTCGGGTTGCTGGGTGCTCAGTGCTCTGGGTGCTGGGTGCTCAGTACTCAGGGTGCTGGGTGCTCAGTACTCAGGGTGCTGGGTGCTCAGTGCTCAGGGTGCTGTGTGCTCAGTACTCAGGGTGCTGGGTGCTCAGTACTCAGGGTGCTCGGTGCTCAGTACTCAGGGTGCTGGGTCCTCAGTGCTCAGGGTGCTGGGTACTCAGTACTCAGGGTGCTGGGTGCTCAGTACTCAGGGTGCTGGGTGCTCAGTGCTCAGGGTGCTGGGTGCTCAGTGCTCAGGGTGCTGGGTGCTCAGTACTCAGGGTGCTGGGTGCTCAGTGCTCAGGGTGATCGGTGCTCAGTACTCAGGGTGCTCAGTACTCAGGGTGCTGGGTGCTCAGTGCTCAGGGTGCTGGGTGCTCAGTACTCAGGGTGCTGGGTGCTCAGTGCTCGGGGTGCTGGGTGCTCAGTGCTCAGGGTGCTGGGTGCTCAGTACTCATGGTGCTGGGTGCTCAGTACTCAGGGTCCTGGGTGCTCAGTGCTCAGTGTGCTGGGTGCTCAGTGCTCAGGGCGCTGGGTGCTCAGTGCTCGGGGTGCTGGGTGCTCAGTGCTCGGGGTGCTGGGTGGTCAGTGCTCAGTGCTCAAGGTGCTGGGTGCTCAGTGCTCAGTGCTGAGGGTGCTGGGTGCTCAGTACTCAGGGTGCTGGGTGCTCAGTACTCAGGGTGCTGGGTGCTCAGTTCTCAGGGTGCTGGGTGATCAGTACTCTGGGTGTTGGGTGCTCAGTACTCAGGGTGCTCAGTGCTCAGTACTCGGGGTGCTGGGTGCTCAGTGCTCAGTGTGCTCAGTGCTCAGTGCTCAGGGTGCTGGGTGCTCAGTGCTCGGGGCGCTGGGTGCTCAGTGCTCGGGGTGCTGGGTGCTCAGTACTCAGGGTGCTGTGTGCTCAGTGCTCAGTACTCAGCGTGCTGGGTGCTCAGTGCTCAGAGTGTTGGGTGCTCAGTACTCAGGGTTCTGGGTGCTCAGTGCTCAGTGCTCAGTGTGCTCAGTGCTCCGGGTGCTCAGTGCTCAGGGTGCTGGGTGCTCAGGGTGCTGGGTGCTCAGTGCTCGGGGTGCTGGGTGCTCAGTGCTCAGTGCTCAGTGTGCTGTGTGCTCAGTGCTCAGTGCTCAGGGTGCTGGGTGTTCAGTACTCAGGGTGCTCGGTGCTCAGTGCTCAGGGTGCTAGGTGCTCAGTACTCAGGGTGCTGGGTGCTCAGTGCTCGGGGTGCTGGGTGCTCAGTACTCAGGGTGCTGGATGCTCAGTACTCAGGGTGCTGGGAGCTCAGTGCTCAGGGTGCTGGGTGCTCAGTGCTCTGGGTGCTGGGTGCTCAGTGCTCAGGGTGCTGGGTGCTCAGTGCTCAGGGTGCTGGGTGCTCAGTGATCGGGGTGATGGGTGCTGAGTGCTCAGGGTGCTGAGTGCTCAGTGCTCGGGGTGCTCGGTGCTCAGTGCTCAGGGTCCTGGGTGCTCAGTACTCAGGGTGCTGGGTGCTTAGTAATCAGGGTGCTCAGTGCTCAGTACACAGGGTGCTGGGTGCTCAGTGCTCAGGGTGCTGGGTGCTCAGTGCTCAGTACTCAGGGTGCTGGGTGCTCAGTGCTCAGGGTGCTGAGTGCTCAGTACTCAGCGTGCTGGGTGCTCAGTACTCAGGGTGCTGGGTGCTCAGTGCTTGGGGAGCTCGGTGCTCAGTACTCAGGGTGCTGGGTGCTCAGTACTCAGTGCTCGGGGTCCTGGGTGCTCTGTGCTCGGGGTGATCTGTTCTCAGTACTCAGGGTGCTGGGTGCTCAGTGCTCTGGGTGCTGGGTGCTCAGTACTCGGGGCGCTCAGTACTCAGGGTACTGGATGCTCAGTACTCAGGGTGCTGGGTGCTCAGAGCTCGGGGTGCTCGGTGCTCAGTACTCGGGGTGCTGGGTGCTCAGTTTTCAGGGTGCTGGGTGCTCAGTGCTCGGGGTGCTGGGTGCTCAGTGCTGAGGGTGCCTGCTGCTCAGTGCTCAGGGTGCTGGGTGCTCAGTACTCAGGGTGCTAGGTGCTCAGTACTCAGGGTGCTCAGTGCTCAGTACTCAGCGTGCTCCGTGCTCAGTGCTCAGGGTCCTCGGTGCTCAGTACTCAGGCTGTTCAGTGCTCAGTACTCAGCGTGCTTTGTGCTCAGTGCTCAGGGTGCTGGGTGCTCAGTACTCAGGGTGCTGGTTGCTCAGTATTCAGGGTGCTGGGTGCTCAGTACTCAGGGTGCTGGGTGCTCAGTGCACCGGGTGCTCGGTGATCAGTACTCAGGGTGCTGGGTGCTCAGTGCTCAGGGTGCTGAGTACTCAGTACTCAGGGTGCTGGGTGCTCAGTGCTCAGGGTGCTGGGTGCTCAGTGCTCAGGGTGCTGGGTGCTCAGTGCTCGGGGTGCTGGGTGCTCAGTGCTCGGGGTTTCTGGGTGCTCAGTGCTCAGGGTGCTGGGTGCTCAGTACTCAGGGTGCTGGGTGCTCATTACTCAGGGTGCTGGGTGCTCAGTGCTCAGGGTGCTGGGTGCTCAGTCCTCAGGGTGCTGGGTGCTCAGTACTCAGGGTGTTCGGTGCTTAGTACTCAGGGTGCTCAGTGCTCAGTACTCAGGGTGCTGGTTGCTCAGTGCTCAGGGTGCTCGGTGCTCAGTGCTCGGGGCGCTGGGTGCTCAGTGCTCGGGGTGCTGGGTGCTCAGTACTCAGGGTGCTGTGTGCTCAGTGCTCAGGGTGCTGGGTGCTCAGTGCTCAGGGCGCTGGGTGCTCAGTGCTCAGGGTGCTGGGTGCTCAGTGCTCGGGGTGCTGGGTGGTCAGTGCTCAGTGCTCAAGGTGCTGGGTGCTCAGTGCTCAGTGCTCAGGGTGCTGGGTGCTCAGTACTCAGGGTGCTGGGTGCTCAGTACTCAGGGTGCTGGGTGCTCAGTTCTCAGGGTGCTGGGTGATCAGTACTCTGGGTGTTGGGTGCTCAGTACTCAGGGTGCTCAGTGCTCAGTACTCGGGGTGCTGGGTGCTCAGTGCTCAGTGTGCTCAGTGCTCAGTGCTCAGGGTGCTGGGTGCTCAGTGCTCGGGGCGCTGGGTGCTCAGTGCTCGGGGTGCTGGGTGCTCAGTACTCAGGGTGCTGTGTGCTCAGTGCTCAGTACTCAGCGTGCTGGGTGCTCAGTGCTCAGAGTGTTGGGTGCTCAGTACTCAGGGTGCTGGGTGCTCAGTGCTCAGTGCTCAGGGTGCTCAGTGCTCAGGGTGCTCAGTGCTCAGGGTGCTGGGTGCTCAGGGTGCTGGGTGCTCAGTGCTCGGGGTGCTGGGTGCTCAGTGCTCAGTGTTCAGGGTGCTGGGTGCTCAGTGCTCAGTGCTCAGGGTGCTGGGTGTTCAGTACTCAGGGTGCTCGGTGCTCAGTGCTCAGGGTGCTAGGTGCTCAGTACTCAGGGTGCTGGGTGCTCAGTGCTCGGGGTGCTGGGTGCTCAGTACTCAGGGTGCTGGATGCTCAGTACTCAGGGTGCTGGGAGCTCAGTGCTCAGGGTGCTGGGAGCTCAGTGCTCTGGGTGCTGGGTGCTCAGTGCTCAGGGTGCTGGGTGCTCAGTGCTCAGGGTGCTGGGTGCTCAGTGATCGGGGTGATGGGTGCTGAGTGCTCAGGGTGCTGAGTGCTCAGTGCTCGGGGTGCTCGGTGCTCAGTGCTCAGGGTCCTGGGTGATCAGTACTCAGGGTGCTGGGTGCTTAGTAATCAGGGTGCTCAGGGCTCAGTACACAGGGTGCTGGGTGCTCAGTGCTCAGGGTGCTGGGTGCTCAGTGCTCAGTACTCAGGGTGCTGGGTGCTCAGTGCTCAGGGTGCTGAGTGCTCAGTACTCAGCGTGCTGGGTGCTCAGTACTTAGGGTGCTGGGTGCTCAGTGCTCAGGGTGCTGGGTGCTCAGTGCTCAGGGTGCTGGGTGCTCAGTTCTCGGGGAGCTCGGTGCTCAGTACTCAGGGTGCTGGGTGCTCAGTACTCAGTGCTCGGGGTCCTGGGTGCTCTGTGCTCGGGGTGATCTGTTCTCAGTACTCAGGGTGCTGGGTGCTCAGTGCTCGGGGTGCTGGGTGCTCAGTACTCGGGGCGCTCAGTACTCAGGGTACTGGATGCTCAGTACTCAGGGTGCTGGGTGCTCAGAGCTCGGGGTGCTCGGTGCTCAGTACTCGGGGTGCTGGGTGCTCAGTGCTCAGGGTGCTGGGTGCTCAGTGCTCGGGGTGCTGGGTGCTCAGTGCTGAGGGTGCTGGCTGCTCAGTGCTCAGGGTGCTGGGTGCTCAGTACTCAGGGTGCTAGGTGCTCAGTACTCAGGGTGCTCAGTGCTCAGTACTCAGCGTGCTGGGTGCTCAGTGCTCAGGGTCCTTGGTGCTCAGTACTCAGGCTGTTCAGTGCTCAGTACTCAGCGTGCTTTGTGCTCAGTGCTCAGTGTGCTGGGTGCTCAGGACTCAGGGTGCTGGGTGCTCAGTATTCAGGGTGCTGGGTGCTCAGTACTCAGGGTGCTGGGTGCTCAGTGCACGGGGTGCTCGGTGATCAGTACTCAGGGTGCTGGGTGCTCAGTGCTCAGGGTGCTGAGTACTCAGTACTCAGGGTGCTGGGTGCTCAGTGCTCAGGGTGCTGGGTGCTCAGTGCTCAGGGTGCTGGGTGCTCAGTGCTCGGGGTGCTGGCCGCTCAGTGCTCGGGGTGCTGGGTGCTCAGTGCTCAGGGTGCTGGGTGCTCAGTACTCAGGGTGCTGGGTGCTCATTACTCAGGGTGCTGGGTGCTCAGTGCTCAGGGTGCTGGGTGCTCAGTCCTCAGGGTGCTGGGTGCTCAGTACTCAGGGTGTTCGGTGCTTAGTACTCAGGGTGCTCAGTGCTCAGTACTCAGGGTGCTGGTTGCTCAGTGCTCGGGGTGCTCGGTGCTCAGTACTCAGGGTGCTGGGTGCTCAGTACTCAGGGTGCTGGGTGCTCCGTACTCAGGGTGCTGGGTGCTCAGTACTCAGGGTGCTGGGTGCTCAGTACTCAGGGTGCTGGGTGCTCAGTGCTCAGGGTGCTGGGTGCTCAGTACTCAGGGTGCTGGGTGCTCAGTACTCAGGGTGCTCGGTGCTCAGTACTCAGGGTGCTGGGTGCTCAGTGCTCAGGGTGCTTTGTACTCAGTACTCAGGGTTCTGGGTGCTCAGTACTCAGGGTGCTGGGTGCTCAGTGCTCAGGGTGCTGGGTGCTCAGTGCTCAGGGTGCTGTGTGCTCAGTACTCAGGGTGCTGGGTGCTCAGTTCTCAGGGTGATCGGTGCTCAGTACTCAGGGTGCTCAGTACTCAGGGTGCTGGGTGCTCAGTGCTCAGGGTGCTGGGTGCTCAGTACTCAGGGTGCTCAGTGCTCAGGGTTCTGGGTGCTCAGGGTGCTGGGTGCTCAGTGCTCGGGGTGCTGGGTGCTCAGTGCTCAGGGTGCTGTGTGCTCAGTGCTCAGTACTCAGCGTGCTGGGTGCTCAGTGCTCAGAGTGTTGGGTGCTCAGTGCTCAGGGTGCTGGGTGCTCAGTGCTCAGGGTGCTGGGTGCTCAGTGCTCAGGGTGCTGGGTGCTCAGTCCTCAGGGTGCTGGGTGCTCAGTACTCAGGGTGTTCGGTGCTTAGTACTCAGGGTGCTCAGTGCTCAGTACTCAGGGTGCTGGTTGCTCAGTGCTCAGGGTGCTCGGTGCTCAGTGCTCGGGGCGCTGGGTGCTCAGTGCTCGGGGTGCTGGGTGCTCAGTACTCAGGGTGCTGTGTGCTCAGTGCTCAGGGTGCTGGGTGCTCAGTGCTCAGGGCGCTGGGTGCTCAGTGCTCGGGGTGCTGGGTGCTCAGTGCTCGGGGTGCTGGGTGGTCAGTGCTCAGTGCTCAAGGTGCTGGGTGCTCAGTGCTCAGTGCTCAGGGTGCTGGGTGCTCAGTACTCAGGGTGCTGGGTGCTCAGTACTCAGGGTGCTGGGTGCTCAGTTCTCAGGGTGCTGGGTGATCAGTACTCTGGGTGTTGGGTGCTCAGTACTCAGGGTGCTCAGTGCTCAGTACTCGGGGTGCTGGGTGCTCAGTGCTCAGTGTGCTCAGTGCTCAGTGCTCAGGGTGCTGGGTGCTCAGTGCTCGGGGCGCTGGGTGCTCAGTGCTCGGGGTGCTGGGTGCTCAGTACTCAGGGTGCTGTGTGCTCAGTGCTCAGTACTCTGCGTGCTGGGTGCTCAGTGCTCAGGGTGCTGGGTGCTCAGTCCTCAGGGTGCTGGGTGCTCAGTACTCAGGGTGTTCGGTGCTTAGTACTCAGGGTGCTCAGTGCTCAGTACTCAGGGTGCTGGTTGCTCAGTGCTCGGGGTGCTCGGTGCTCAGTACTCAGGGTGCTGGGTGCTCAGTACTCAGGGTGCTGGGTGCTCCGTACTCAGGGTGCTGGGTGCTCAGTACTCAGGGTGCTGGGTGCTCAGTACTCAGGGTGCTGGGTGCTCAGTGCTCAGGGTGCTGGGTGCTCAGTACTCAGGGTGCTGGGTGCTCAGTACTCAGGGTGCTCGGTGCTCAGTACTCAGGGTGCTGGGTGCTCAGTGCTCAGGGTGCTTTGTACTCAGTACTCAGGGTTCTGGGTGCTCAGTACTCAGGGTGCTGGGTGCTCAGTGCTCAGGGTGCTGGGTGCTCAGTGCTCAGGGTGCTGTGTGCTCAGTACTCAGGGTGCTGGGTGCTCAGTTCTCAGGGTGATCGGTGCTCAGTACTCAGGGTGCTCAGTACTCAGGGTGCTGGGTGCTCAGTGCTCAGGGTGCTGGGTGCTCAGTACTCAGGGTGCTCAGTGCTCAGGGTTCTGGGTGCTCAGGGTGCTGGGTGCTCAGTGCTCGGGGTGCTGGGTGCTCAGTGCTCAGGGTGCTGTGTGCTCAGTGCTCAGTACTCAGCGTGCTGGGTGCTCAGTGCTCAGAGTGTTGGGTGCTCAGTGCTCAGGGTGCTGGGTGCTCAGTGCTCAGGGTGCTGGGTGCTCAGTGCTCAGGGTGCTGGGTGCTCAGTCCTCAGGGTGCTGGGTGCTCAGTACTCAGGGTGTTCGGTGCTTAGTACTCAGGGTGCTCAGTGCTCAGTACTCAGGGTGCTGGTTGCTCAGTGCTCAGGGTGCTCGGTGCTCAGTGCTCGGGGCGCTGGGTGCTCAGTGCTCGGGGTGCTGGGTGCTCAGTACTCAGGGTGCTGTGTGCTCAGTGCTCAGGGTGCTGGGTGCTCAGTGCTCAGGGCGCTGGGTGCTCAGTGCTCGGGGTGCTGGGTGCTCAGTGCTCGGGGTGCTGGGTGGTCAGTGCTCAGTGCTCAAGGTGCTGGGTGCTCAGTGCTCAGTGCTCAGGGTGCTGGGTGCTCAGTACTCAGGGTGCTGGGTGCTCAGTACTCAGGGTGCTGGGTGCTCAGTTCTCAGGGTGCTGGGTGATCAGTACTCTGGGTGTTGGGTGCTCAGTACTCAGGGTGCTCAGTGCTCAGTACTCGGGGTGCTGGGTGCTCAGTGCTCAGTGTGCTCAGTGCTCAGTGCTCAGGGTGCTGGGTGCTCAGTGCTCGGGGCGCTGGGTGCTCAGTGCTCGGGGTGCTGGGTGCTCAGTACTCAGGGTGCTGTGTGCTCAGTGCTCAGTACTCAGCGTGCTGGGTGCTCAGTGCTCAGAGTGTTGGGTGCTCAGTACTCAGGGTGCTGGGTGCTCAGTGCTCAGTGCTCAGGGTGCTCAGTGCTCAGGGTGCTCAGTGCTCAGGGTGCTGGGTGCTCAGGGTGCTGGGTGCTCAGTGCTCGGGGTGCTGGGTGCTCAGTGCTCAGTGTTCAGGGTGCTGGGTGCTCAGTGCTCAGTGCTCAGGGTGCTGGGTGTTCAGTACTCAGGGTGCTCGGTGCTCAGTGCTCAGGGTGCTAGGTGCTCAGTACTCAGGGTGCTGGGTGCTCAGTGCTCGGGGTGCTGGGTGCTCAGTACTCAGGGTGCTGGATGCTCAGTACTCAGGGTGCTGGGAGCTCAGTGCTCAGGGTGCTGGGTGCTCAGTGCTCTGGGTGCTGGGTGCTCAGTGCTCAGGGTGCTGGGTGCTCAGTGCTCAGGGTGCTGGGTGCTCAGTGATCGGGGTGATGGGTGCTGAGTGCTCAGGGTGCTGAGTGCTCAGTGCTCGGGGTGCTCGGTGCTCAGTGCTCAGGGTCCTGGGTGCTCAGTACTCAGGGTGCTGGGTGCTTAGTAATCAGGGTGCTCAGTGCTCAGTACACAGGGTGCTGGGTGCTCAGTGCTCAGGGTGCTGGGTGCTCAGTGCTCAGTACTCAGGGTGTTGGGTGCTCAGTGCTCAGGGTGCTGAGTGCTCAGTACTCAGCGTGCTGGGTGCTCAGTACTCAGGGTGCTGGGTGCTCAGTGCTCAGGGTGCTGGGTGCTCAGTGCTCAGGGTGCTGGGTGCTCAGTGCTCGGGGAGCTCGGTGCTCAGTACTCAGGGTGCTGGGTGCTCAGTACTCAGTGCTCGGGGTCCTGGGTGCTCTGTGCTCGGGGTGATCTGTTCTCAGTACTCAGGGTGCTGGGTGCTCAGTGCTCGGGGTGCTGGGTGCTCAGTACTCGGGGCGCTCAGTACTCAGGGTACTGGATGCTCAGTACTCAGGGTGCTGGGTGCTCAGAGCTCGGGGTGCTCGGTGCTCAGTACTCGGGGTGCTGGGTGCTCAGTGCTCAGGGTGCTGGTTGCTCAGTGCTCGGGGTGCTGGGTGCTCAGTGCTGAGGGTGCTGGCTGCTCAGTGCTCAGGGTGCTGGGTGCTCAGTACTCAGGGTGCTAGGTGCTCAGTACTCAGGGTGCTCAGTGCTCAGTACTCAGCGTGCTGGGTGCTCAGTGCTCAGGGTCCTTGGTGCTCAGTACTCAGGCTGTTCAGTGCTCAGTACTCAGCGTGCTTTATGCTCAGTGCTCAGGGTGCTGGGTGCTCAGGACTCAGGGTGCTGGGTGCTCAGTATTCAGGGTGCTGGGTGCTCAGTACTCAGGGTGCTGGGTGCTCAGTGCACGGGGTGCTCGGTGATCAGTACTCAGGGTGCTGGGTGCTCAGTGCTCAGGGTGCTGAGTACTCAGTACTCAGGGTGCTGGGTGCTCAGTGCTCAGGGTGCTGGGTGCTCAGTGCTCAGGGTGCTGGGTGCTCAGTGCTCGGGGTGCTGGCCGCTCAGTGCTCGGGGTGCTGGGTGCTCAGTGCTCAGGGTGCTGGGTGCTCAGTACTCAGGGTGCTGGGTGCTCATTACTCAGGGTGCTGGGTGCTCAGTGCTCAGGGTGCTGGGTGCTCAGTCCTCAGGGTGCTGGGTGCTCAGTACTCAGGGTGTTCGGTGCTTAGTACTCAGGGTGCTCAGTGCTCAGTACTCAGGGTGCTGGTTGCTCAGTGCTCGGGGTGCTCGGTGCTCAGTACTCAGGGTGCTGGGTGCTCAGTACTCAGGGTGCTGGGTGCTCCGTACTCAGGGTGCTGGGTGCTCAGTACTCAGGGTGCTGGGTGCTCAGTACTCAGGGTGCTGGGTGCTCAGTGCTCAGGGTGCTGGGTGCTCAGTACTCAGGGTGCTGGGTGCTCAGTACTCAGGGTGCTCGGTGCTCAGTACTCAGGGTGCTGGGTGCTCAGTGCTCAGGGTGCTTTGTACTCAGTACTCAGGGTTCTGGGTGCTCAGTACTCAGGGTGCTGGGTGCTCAGTGCTCAGGGTGCTGGGTGCTCAGTGCTCAGGTTGCTGTGTGCTCAGTACTCAGGGTGCTGGGTGCTCAGTTCTCAGGGTGATCGGTGCTCAGTACTCAGGGTGCTCAGTACTCAGGGTGCTGGGTGCTCAGTGCTCAGGGTGCTGGGTGCTCAGTACTCAGGGTGCTCAGTGCTCAGGGTTCTGGGTGCTCAGGGTGCTGGGTGCTCAGTGCTCGGGGTGCTGGGTGCTCAGTGCTCAGGGTGCTGTGTGCTCAGTGCTCAGTACTCAGCGTGCTGAGTGCTCAGTGCTCAGAGTGTTGGGTGCTCAGTACTCAGGGTGCTGGGTGCTCAGTGCTCAGTGCTCAGGGTGCTCAGTGCTCAGGGTGCTGGGTGCTCAGTGCTCGGGGTGCTGGGTGCTCAGTGCTCAGTGCTCAGGGTGCTGGGTGTTCAGTACTCAGGGTGCTCGGTGCGCAGTGCTCAGGGTGCTAGGTGCTCAGTACTCAGGGTGCTGGGTGCTCAGTGCTCGGGGTGCTGGGTGCTCAGTGCTCAGGGTGATCAGTGCTCAGTACTCAGGGTGCTGGGTGCTCAGTACTCAGGGTGCTGGGTGCTCAGTACTCAGGGTGCTGGGTGCTCAGTACTCAGGGTGCTCCGTGCTCAGTACTCAGGGTGCTGGGTGCTCAGTGCTCAGGGTGCTTTGTACTCAGTACTCAGCGTTCTGGGTGCTCAGTACTCAGGGTGCTGGGTGCTCAATGCTCAGGGTGCTGGGTGCTCAGTGCTCAGGGTGCTGGGTGCTCAGTACTCAGGGTGCTGGGTGCTCAGTGCTCAGGGTGATCGGTGCTCAGTACTCAGGGTGCTCAGTACTCAGGTTGCTGGGTGCTCAGTACTCAGGGTGCTGGGTGCTCATTGCTCAGGGTGCTGGGTGCTCAGTGCTCTGGGTGCTGGGTGCTCAGTGCTCAGGGTGCTGGGTGCTCAGTGCTCAGGGTGCTGGGCGCTCAGTGCTCGGGGTGCTCGGTGCTCAGTGCTCAGGGTCCTGGGTGCTCAGTACTCAGGGTGCTGGGTGCTTAGTCATCAGGGTGCTCAGTGCTCAGTACACAGGGTGCTGGGTGCTCAGTGCTCGGGGTGCTGGGTGCTCAGTGCTCAGTGCTCAGGGTGCTGGGTGCTCAGTGCTCAGGGTGCTGGGTGCTCAGTGCTCGGGGAGCTCGGTGCTCAGTACTCAGGGTGCTGGGTGCTCAGTACTCAGTGCTCGGGGACCTGGGTGCTCCGTGCTCGGGGTGCTGGGTGCTCAGTACTCAGGGTGCTGGGTTCTCAGTGCTCGGGGTGCTGGGTGCTCAGTACTCAGGGTTCTGGGGGCTCAGTACTCAGGGTGCTGGGTGCTCAGAACTCAGGGTGCTCGGTTCTCAGTACTCAGGGTGCTGGGTGCTCATTCTCGGGGTGCTGGGTGCTCAGTGCTCGGGGTGCTGGGTGCTCAGTACTCAGGGTGCTGGGGGCTCAGTACTCAGGGTGCTGTGTGCTCAGTACTCAGGGTGATCTGTTCTCAGTACTCAGGGTGCTGGGTGCTCAGTACTCGGGGTGCTCAGTACTCAGGGTACTGGGTGCTCAGTACTCAGGGTGCTGGGTGCTCAGTGCTCGGGGTGCTCGGTGCTCAGTACTCGGGGTGCTGGGTGCTCAGTACTCGGGGTGCTGGGTGCTCAGTGCTCAGGGTGCTGGGTGCTCAGTGCTCGGGGTGCTGGGTGCTCAGTGCTGAGGGTGCTGGCTGCTCAGTGCTCAGGGTGCTGGGTGCTCAGTACTCAGGGTGCTAGGTGCTCAGTACTCAGGGTGCTCAGTGCTCCGTACTCAGCGTGCTGGGTGCTCAGTGCTCAGGGTCCTCGGTGCTCAGTACTCAGGGTGCTCAGTGCTCAGTACTCAGCGTGCTTTATGCTCAGTGCTCAGGGTGCTGGGTGCTCAGTACTCAGGGTGCTGGGTGCTCAGTACTCAGGGTGCTGGGTGCTCAGTACTCAGGGTGCTGGGTGCTCAGTGCTCGGGGTGCTCGGTGATCAGTACTCAGGGTGCTGGGTGCTCAGTGCTCAGGGTGCTGAGTACTCAGTACTCAGGGTGCTGGGTGCTCAGTGCTCAGGGTGCTGGGTGCTCAGTACTCAGGGTGCTGGGAGCTCAGTACTCAGGGTGCTCGGTGCTCAGTACTCAGGGTGCTGGGTGCTCAGTGCTCAGGGTGCTTTGTACTCAGTACTCAGGGTTCTGGGTGCTCATAACTCACGGTGCTGGGTGCTCAGTGCTCAGGGTGCTGGGTGCTCAGTGCTCAGGGTGCTGGGTGCTCAGTACTCAGGGTGCTGGGTGCTCAGTGCTCAGGGTGATCGTTGCTCAGTACTCAGGGTGCTCAGTACTCAGGGTGCTGGGTGCTCAGTGCTCAGGGTGCTGGGTGCTCAGTACTCAGGGTGCTGGGTGCTCAGTGCTCGGGGTGCTGGGTGCTCAGTGCTCAGGGTTATCGGTGCTCAGTACTCAGGGTGCTGGGTGCTCAGTGCTCAGGTTGCTGGGTGCTCAGTCCTCAGGGTGCTCAGTGCTCAGGGTGCTTGGTGCTCAGTGCTCGTGGTGCTCGGTGCTCAGTACTCAGGGTGCTGAGTGCTCAGTACTCAGGGTGCTGGGTGCTCAGTACTCATGGTGCTGGGTGCTCAGTACTCAGGGGGCTGGGTGCTCAGTACTCAGGGTGCTGGGTGCTCAGTGCTCAGGGTGCTGGGTGCTCAGTGCTCGGGGTGCTGGGTAGTCAGTGCTCAGTGCTCAGGGTGCTGGGTGCTCAGTGCTCAGTGCTCAGGGTGCTGGGTGCTCAGTACTCAGGGTGCTGGGTGCTCAGTACTCAGGGTGCTGGGTGCTCAGTTCTCAGGCTGCTGGGTGCTCAGTACTCTGGGTGTTGGGTGCTCAGTACTCAGGGTGCTGGGTGCTCAGTGCTCGGGGTGCTGGGTGCTCAGTGCTCTGGGTGCTGGGTGCTCAGTGCTCAGGGTGCTGGGTGCTCAGTACTCAGGGTGCTGGGTGCTCAGTGCTCGGGGTGCTCGGTGCTCAGTACTCAAGGTGCTGGGTGCTCAGTGCTCAGGGTGCGGGGTGCTCAGTCCTCGGGGTGCTCCATGCTCAGTGTTCAGGGTGCGGGGTGCTCAGTCCTCGGGGTGCTCCATGCTCAGTGCTCGGGGTGCTGGGTGCTCAGTGCTCGGGGTGCTGGGTGCTCAGTGCTCAGTACTCAGGGTGCTGGGTTCTCAGTGCTCAGGGTGCTGAGTGCTCAGTACTCAGCGTGCTGGGTGCTCAGTACTCAGGGTGCTGGGTGCTCAGTGCTCAGGGTGCTGGGTGCTCAGTGCTCAGGGTGCTGGGTGCTCAGTGCTCGGGGAGCTCGGTGCTCAGTACTCAGGGTGCTGGGTGCTCAGTACTCAGTGCTCGGGGTCCTGGGTGCTCCGTGCTCAGGGTGCTGGGTGCTCAGTACTCAGGGTGCTGGGTGCTCAGTGCTCAGGGTGCTGGGTGCTCAGTGCTCAGGGTGCTTTGTGCTCAGTACTCAGGGTGCTGGGTGCTCAGTGCTCAGGGTGATCGGTGCTCAGTACTCAGGGTGCTCGGTGCTCAGTACTCAGGGTGCTGAGTGCTCAGTACTCAGGGTACTGGGTGCTCAGGACTCATGGTGCTGGGTGCTCAGTACTCAGGGGGCTGGGTGCTCAGTGCTCAGTGTGCTGGGTGCTCAGTGCTCAGGGCGCTGGGTGCTCAGTGCTCGGGGTGCTGAGTGCTCAGTGCTCGGGGTGCTGGGTGGTCAGTGCTCAGTGCTCAAGGTGCTGGGTGCTCAGTGCTCAGTGCTCAGGCAGCTGGGTGCTCAGTACTCAGGGTGCTGGGTGCTCAGTACTCAGGGTGCTGGGTGCTCAGTTCTCAGGGTGCTGGGTGATCAGTACTCTGGGTGTTGGGTGCTCAGTACTCAGGGTGCGCAGTGCTCAGTACTCGGGGTGCTGGGTGCTCAGTGCTCAGTGTGCTCAGTGCTCAGTGCTCAGGGTGCTGGGTGCTCAGTGCTCGGGGCGCTGGGAGCTCAGTGCTCGGGGTGCTCAGTGCTCAGTACTCGGGGTGCTGGGTGCTCAGTACTCAGTGCTCGGGGTCCTGGGTGCTCTGTGCTCAGGGTGCTGGGTGCTCAGTACTCAGGGTGCTGGGTGCTCAGTGCTCAGGGTGCTGGGTGCTCAGTGCTCAGGGTGCTTTGTGCTCAGTACTCAGAGTGCTGTGTGCTCAGTGCTCAGTACTCAGCGTGCTGGGTGCTCAGTGCTCAGAGTGTTGGGTGCTCAGTACTCAGTGTGCTGGGTGCTCAGTGCTCAGTGCTCAGGGTGCTCAGTGCTCAGGGTGCTCAGTGCTCAGGGTGCTGGGTGCTCAGGGTGCTGGGTGCTCAGTGCTCAGGGTGCTGGGAGCTCAGTACTCAGGGTGCTGGGTGCTCAGTGCTCGGGGTGCTCGGTGCTCAGTACTCAAGGTGCTGGGTGCTCAGTGCTCAGGGTGCGGGGTGCTCAGTCCTCGGGGTGCTCCATGCTCAGTGTTCAGGGTGCGGGGTGCTCAGTCCTCGGGGTGCTCCATGCTCAGTGCTCGGGGTGCTGGGTGCTCAGTGCTCGGGGTGCTGGGTGCTCAGTGCTCAGTACTCAGGGTGCTGGGTTCTCAGTGCTCAGGGTGCTGAGTGCTCAGTACTCAGCGTGCTGGGTGCTCAGTACTCAGGGTGCTGGGTGCTCAGTGCTCAGGGTGCTGGGTGCTCAGTGCTCAGGGTGCTGGGTGCTCAGTGCTCGGGGAGCTCGGTGCTCAGTACTCAGGGTGCTGGGTGCTCAGTACTCAGTGCTCGGGGTCCTGGGTGCTCCGTGCTCAGGGTGCTGGGTGCTCAGTACTCAGGGTGCTGGGTGCTCAGTGCTCAGGGTGCTGGGTGCTCAGTGCTCAGGGTGCTTTGTGCTCAGTACTCAGGGTGCTGGGTGCTCAGTGCTCAGGGTGATCGGTGCTCAGTACTCAGGGTGCTCGGTGCTCAGTACTCAGGGTGCTGAGTGCTCAGTACTCAGGGTACTGGGTGCTCAGGACTCATGGTGCTGGGTGCTCAGTACTCAGGGGGCTGGGTGCTCAGTGCTCAGTGTGCTGGGTGCTCAGTGCTCAGGGCGCTGGGTGCTCAGTGCTCGGGGTGCTGAGTGCTCAGTGCTCGGGGTGCTGGGTGGTCAGTGCTCAGTGCTCAAGGTGCTGGGTGCTCAGTGCTCAGTGCTCAGGCAGCTGGGTGCTCAGTACTCAGGGTGCTGGGTGCTCAGTACTCAGGGTGCTGGGTGCTCAGTTCTCAGGGTGCTGGGTGATCAGTACTCTGGGTGTTGGGTGCTCAGTACTCAGGGTGCTCAGTGCTCAGTACTCGGGGTGCTGGGTGCTCAGTGCTCAGTGTGCTCAGTGCTCAGTGCTCAGGGTGCTGGGTGCTCAGTGCTCGGGGCGCTGGGAGCTCAGTGCTCGGGGTGCTCAGTGCTCAGTACTCGGGGTGCTGGGTGCTCAGTACTCAGTGCTCGGGGTCCTGGGTGCTCTGTGCTCAGGGTGCTGGGTGCTCAGTACTCAGGGTGCTGGGTGCTCAGTGCTCAGGGTGCTGGGTGCTCAGTGCTCAGGGTGCTTTGTGCTCAGTACTCAGAGTGCTGTGTGCTCAGTGCTCAGTACTCAGCGTGCTGGGTGCTCAGTGCTCAGAGTGTTGGGTGCTCAGTACTCAGTGTGCTGGGTGCTCAGTGCTCAGTGCTCAGGGTGCTCAGTGCTCAGGGTGCTCAGTGCTCAGGGTGCTGGGTGCTCAGGGTGCTGGGTGCTCAGTGCTCAGGGTGCTGGGAGCTCAGTGCTCAGTGCTCAGGGTGCTGGGTGCTCAGTGCTCAGTGCTCAGGGTGCTGGGTGTTCAGTACTCAGGGTGCTCGGTGCTCAGTGCTCGGGGTGCTCGGTGCTCAGTACTCAGGGTGCTGGGTGCTCAGTACTCAGGGTGCTGGGTGCTCCGTACTCAGGGTGCTGGGTGCTCAGTACTCAGGTTGCTGGGTGCTCAGTACTCAGGGTGCTGGGTGCTCAGTGCTCAGGGTGCTGGGTGCTCAGTACTCAGGGTGCTGGGTGCTCAGTACTCAGGGTGCTCGGTGCTCAGTACTCAGGGTGCTGGGTGCTCAGTGCTCAGGGTGCTTTGTACTCAGTACTCAGGGTTCTGGGTGCTCAGTACTCAGGGTGCTGGGTGCTCAGTGCTCAGGGTGCTGGGTGCTCAGTGCTCAGGGTGCTGTGTGCTCAGTACTCAGGGTGCTGGGTGCTCAGTTCTCAGGGTGATCGGTGCTCAGTACTCAGGGTGCTCAGTACTCAGGGTGCTGGGTGCTCAGTGCTCAGGGTGCTGGGTGCTCAGTACTCAGGGTGCTCAGTGCTCAGGGTTCTGGGTGCTCAGGGTGCTGGGTGCTCAGTGCTCGGGGTGCTGGGTGCTCAGTGCTCAGGGTGCTGTGTGCTCAGTGCTCAGTACTCAGCGTGCTGGGTGCTCAGTGCTCAGAGTGTTGGGTGCTCAGTACTCAGGGTGCTGGGTGCTCAGTGCTCAGTGCTCAGGGTGCTCAGTGCTCAGGGTGCTGGGTGCTCAGTGCTCGGGGTGCTGGGTGCTCAGTGCTCAGTGCTCAGGGTGCTGGGTGTTCAGTACTCAGGGTGCTCGGTGCTCAGTGCTCAGGGTGCTAGGTGCTCAGTACTCAGGGTGCTGGGTGCTCAGTGCTCGGGGTGCTGGGTGCTCAGTGTCAGGGTGATCAGTGCTCAGTACTCAGGGTGCTGGGTGCTCAGTACTCAGGGTGCTGGGTGCTCAGTACTCAGGGTGCTGGGTGCTCAGTACTCAGGGTGCTCCGTGCTCAGTACTCAGGGTGCTGGGTGCTCAGTGCTCAGGGTGCTTTGTACTCAGTACTCAGCGTTCTGGGTGCTCAGTACTCAGGGTGCTGGGTGCTCAATGCTCAGGTGCTTTGTGCTCAGTGCTCAGGGTGCTGGGTGCTCAGTAATCACTGTGCTGGGTGCTCAGTGCTCAGGGTGATCGGTGCTCAGTACTCAGGGTGCTCAGTACTCAGGTTGCTGGGTGCTCAGTACTCAGGGTGCTGGGTGCTCATTGCTCAGGGTGCTGGTGCTCAGTGCTCTGGGTGCTGGGTGCTCAGTGCTCAGGGTGCTGGGTGCTCAGTGCTCAGGGTGCTGGGCGCTCAGTGCTCGGGGTGCTCGGTGCTCAGTGCTCAGGGTCCTGGGTGCTCAGTACTCAGGGTGCTGGGTGCTTAGTCATCAGGGTGCTCAGTGCTCAGTACACAGGGTGCTGGGTGCTCAGTGCTCGGGGTGCTGGGTGCTCAGTGCTCAGTACTCAGGGTCCTGGGTGCTCAGTGCTCAGGGTGCTGAGTACTCAGTACTCAGCGTGCTGGGTGCTCAGTACTCAGGGTGCTGGGTGCTCAGTGCTCAGGGTGCTGGGTGCTCAGTGCTCAGGGTGCTGGGTGCTCAGTGCTCGGGGAGCTCGGTGCTCAGTACTCAGGGTGCTGGGTGCTCAGTACTCAGTGCTCGGGGACCTGGGTGCTCCGTGCTCGGGGTGCTGGGTGCTCAGTACTCAGGGTGCTGGGTGCTCAGTTCTCAGGGTGCTGGGTGATCAGTACTCTGGGTGTTGGGTGCTCAGTACTCAGGGTGCTCAGTGCTCAGTACTCGGGGTGCTGGGTGCTCAGTGCTCAGTGTGCTCAGTGCTCAGTACACAGGGTGCTGGGTGCTCAGTGCTCGGGGTGCTGGGTGCTCAGTGCTCAGTACTCAGGGTCCTGGGTGCTCAGTGCTCAGGGTGCTGAGTACTCATGTACTCAGCGTGCTGGGTGCTCAGTACTCAGGTGCTGGGTGCTCAGTGCTCAGGGTGCTGGGTGTTCAGTACTCAGGGTGCTCGGTGCTCAGTGCTCAGGGTGCTAGGTGCTCAGTACTCAGGGTGCTGGGTGCTCAGTGCTCGGGGTGCTGGGTGCTCAGTGCTCAGGGTGATCAGTGCTCAGTACTCAGGGTGCTGGGTGCTCAGTACTCAGGGTGCTGGGTGCTCAGTACTCAGGTGCTGGGTGCTCAGTACTCAGGGTGCTCCGTGCTCAGTACTCAGGGTGCTGGGTGCTCAGTGCTCAGGGTGCTTTGTACTCAGTACTCAGCGTTCTGGGTGCTCAGTACTCAGGGTGCTGGGTGCTCAATGCTCAGGGTGCATTGTGCTCAGTGCTCAGGGTGCTGGGTGCTCAGTACTCACTGTGCTGGGTGCTCAGTGCTCAGGGTGATCGGTGCTCAGTACTCAGGGTGCTCAGTACTCAGGTTGCTGGGTGCTCAGTACTCAGGGTGCTGGGTGCTCATTGCTCAGGGTGCTGGGTGCTCAGTGCTCTGGGTGCTGGGTGCTCAGTGCTCAGGGTGCTGGGTGCTCAGTGCTCAGGGTGCTGGGCGCTCAGTGCTCGGGGTGCTCGGTGCTCAGTGCTCAGGGTCCTGGGTGCTCAGTACTCAGGGTGCTGGGTGCTTAGTCATCAGGGTGCTCAGTGCTCAGTACACAGGGTGCTGGGTGCTCAGTGCTCGGGTGCTGGGTGCTCAGTGCTCAGTACTCAGGGTCCTGGGTGCTCAGTGCTCAGGGTGCTGAGTACTCAGTACTCAGCGTGCTGGGTGCTCAGTACTCAGGGTGCTGGGTGCTCAGTGCTCAGGGTGCTGGGTGCTCAGTGCTCAGGGTGCTGGGTGCTCAGTGCTCGGGGAGCTCGGTGCTCAGTACTCAGGGTGCTGGGTGCTCAGTACTCAGTGCTCGGGGACCTGGGTGCTCCGTGCTCGGGGTGCTGGGTGCTCAGTACTCAGGGTGCTGGGTGCTCAGTGCTCGGGGTGCTGGGTGCTCAGTACTCAGGGTGCTGTGGGCTCAGTACTCAGGGTGCTGGGTGCTCAGTACTCAGGGTGCTCGGTTCTCAGTACTCAGGGTGCTGGGTGCTCATTCTCGGGGTGCTGGTGCTCAGTGCTCGGGGTGCTGGGTGCTCAGTACTCAGGGTGATCTGTTCTCAGTACTCAGGGTGCTGGGTGCTCAGTACTCGGGGTGCTCAGTACTCAGGGTACTGGGTGCTCAGTACTCAGGGTGCTGGGTGCTCAGTGCTCGGGGTGCTCGGTGCTCAGTACTCAGGGTGCTGGGGTGCTCAGTGCTCAGGGTGCTGGGTGCTCAGTGCTCGGGGTGCTGGGTGCTCAGTGCTGAGGGTGCTGGCTGCTCAGTGCTCAGGGTGCTGGGTGCTCAGTGCTCGGCTTGCTCGGTGCTCAGTACTCGGGGTGCTGGGTGCTCAGTGCTCAGGGTGCTGGGTGCTCAGTGCTCGGGGTGCTCGGTGCTCAGTACTCGGGTGCTGGGTGCTCAGTGCTCAGGGTGCTGGGTGCTCAGTGCTCGGGGTGCTGGGTGCTCAGTGCTGAGGGTGCTGGCTGCTCAGTGCTCAGGGTGCTGGGTGCTCAGTACTCAGGGTGCTAGGTGCTCAGTACTCAGGGTGCTCAGTGCTCCGTACTCAGCGTGCTGGGTGCTCAGTGCTCAGGGTCCTCGGTGCTCAGTACTCAGGGTGCTCAGTGCTCAGTACTCAGCGTGCTTTATGCTCAGTGCTCAGGGTGCTGGGTGCTCAGTACTCAGGGTGCTGGGTGGCTCAGTACTCAGGGTGCTGGGTGCTCAGTACTCAGGGTGCTGGGTGCTCAGTGCTCGGGGTGCTCGGTGATCAGTACTCAGGGTGCTGGGTGCTCAGTGCTCAGGGTGCTGAGTACTCAGTACTCAGGGTGCTGGGTGCTCAGTGCTCAGGGTGCTGGGTGCTCAGTACTCAGGGTGCTGGGTGCTCAGTACTCAGGGTGCTCGGTGCTCAGTACTCAGGGTGCTGGGTGCTCAGTGCTCAGGGTGCTTTGTACTCAGTACTCAGGGTTCTGGGTGCTCATAACTCACGGTGCTGGGTGCTCAGTGCTCAGGGTGCTGGGTGCTCAGTGCTCAGGGTGCTGGGTGCTCAGTACTCAGGGTGCTGGGTGCTCAGTGCTCAGGGGTGATCGTTGCTCAGTACTCAGGGTGCTCAGTACTCAGGGTGCTGGGTGCTCAGTGCTCAGGGTGCTGGGTGCTCAGTACTCAGGGTGCTGGGTGCTCAGTGCTCGGGGTGCTGGGTGCTCAGTGCTCAGGGTGATCGGTGCTCAGTACTCAGGGTGCTGGGTGCTCAGTGCTCAGGTTGCTGGGTGCTCAGTCCTCAGGGTGCTCAGTGCTCAGGGTGCTTGGTGCTCAGTGCTCGGGGTGCTCGGTGCTCAGTACTCAGGGTGCTGAGTGCTCAGTACTCAGGGTGCTGGGTGCTCAGTACTCATGGTGCTGGGTGCTCAGTACTCAGGGGGCTGGGTGCTCAGTGCTCAGGGTGCTGGGTGCTCAGTGCTCAGGGTGCTGGGTGCTCAGTGCTCGGGGTGCTGGGTGGTCAGTGCTCAGTGCTCAGGTGCTGGGTGCTCAGTGCTCAGTGCTCAGGGGTGCTGGGTGCTCAGTACTCAGGGTGCTGGGTGCTCAGTACTCAGGGTGCTGGGTGCTCAGTTCTCAGGCTGCTGGGTGCTCAGTACTCTGGGTGTTGGGTGCTCAGTACTCAGGGTGCTGGGTGCTCATTGCTCGGGGTGCTGGGTGCTCAGTGCTCAGGGTGCTGGGTGCTCAGTGCTCAGGGTGCTGGGTGCTCAGTACTCAGGGTGCTGGGTGCTCAGTGCTCGGGGTGCTCGGTGCTCAGTACTCAAGGGTGCTGGGTGCTCAGTGCTCAGGGTGCGGGGTGCTCAGTCCTCGGGGTGCTCCATGCTCAGTGTTCAGGGTGCGGGGTGCTCAGTCCTCGGGGTGCTCCATGCTCAGTGCTCGGGGTGCTGGGTGCTCAGTGCTCGGGGTGCTGGGTGCTCAGTGCTCAGTAGTCAGGGTGCTGGGTGCTCAGTGCTCAGGGTGCTGAGTGCTCAGTACTCAGCGTGCTGGGTGCTCAGTACTCAGGGTTCTGGGTGCTCAGTGCTCAGGGTGCTGGGTGCTCAGTGCTCAGGGTGCTGGGTGCTCAGTGCTCGGGGAGCTCGGTGCTCAGTACTCAGGGTGCTGGGTGCTCAGTACTCAGTGCTCGGGGTCCTGGGTGCTCCGTGCTCAGGGTGCTGGGTGCTCAGTACTCAGGGTGCTGGGTGCTCAGTGCTCAGGGTGCTGGGTGCTCAGTGCTCAGGGTGCTTTGTGCTCAGTACTCAGGGTGCTGGGTGCTCAGTGCTCAGGGTGATCGGTGCTCAGTACTCAGGGTGCTCGGTGCTCAGTACTCAGGGTGCTGAGTGCTCAGTACTCAGGGTACTGGGTGCTCAGGACTCATGGTGCTGGGTGCTCAGTACTCAGGGGGCTGGGTGCTCAGTGCTCAGTGTGCTGGGTGCTCAGTGCTCAGGGCGCTGGGTGCTCAGTGCTCGGGGTGCTGAGTGCTCAGTGCTCGGGGTGCTGGGTGGTCAGTGCTCAGTGCTCAAGGTGCTGGGTGCTCAGTGCTCAGTGCTCAGGCAGCTGGGTGCTCAGTACTCAGGGTGCTGGGTGCTCAGTACTCAGGGTGCTGGGTGCTCAGTTCTCAGGGTGCTGGGTGATCAGTACTCTGGGTGTTGGGTGCTCAGTACTCAGGGTGCTCAGTGCTCAGTACTCGGGGTGCTGGGTGCTCAGTGCTCAGTGTGCTCAGTGCTCAGTGCTCAGGGTGCTGGGTGCTCAGTGCTCGGGGCGCTGGGAGCTCAGTGCTCGGGGTGCTCAGTGCTCAGTTTTCGGGGTGCTGGGTGCTCAGTACTCAGTGCTCGGGGTCCTGGGTGCTCCGTGCTCAGGGTGCTGGGTGCTCAGTACTCAGGGTGCTGGGTGCTCAGTGCTCAGGGTGCTGGGTGCTCAGTGCTCAGGGTGCTTTGTGCTCAGTACTCAGAGTGCTGTGTGCTCAGTGCTCAGTACTCAGCGTGCTGGGTGCTCAGTGCTCAGAGTGTTGGGTGCTCAGTACTCAGTGTGCTGGGTGCTCAGTGCTCAGTGCTCAGGGTGCTCAGTGCTCAGGGTGCTCAGTGCTCAGGGTGCTGGGTGCTCAGGGTGCTGGGTGCTCAGTGCTCAGGGTGCTGGGAGCTCAGTGCTCAGTGCTCAGGGTGCTGGGTGCTCAGTGCTCAGTGCTCAGGGTGCTGGGTGTTCAGTACTCAGGGTGCTCGGTGCTCAGTGCTCAGGCTGCTAGGTGCTCAGTACTCAGGGTCCTGGGTGCTCAGTGCTCGGGGTGCTGGGTGATCAGTGCTCAGGGTGATCAGTGCTCAGTACTCAGGGTGCTGGGTGCTCAGTGCTCAGGGTGCTGGGTGCTCAGTGCTCGGGTGCTGGGTGATCAGTGCTCAGGGTGATCAGTGCTCAGTACTCAGGGTGCTGGGTGCTCAGTGCTCAGGGTGCTGGGTGCTCAGGGTGCTGGGTGCTCAGTACTCAGGGTGCTGAGTGCTCAGTAGTCAGGGTGCTGGGTGCTCAGTACTCAGGGTGCTGGGTGCTCAGTGCTCAGGGTGCTGGGTGCTCAGGGTGCTGGGTGCTCAGTACTCAGGGTGCTGGGTGCTCAGTGCTCGGGGTGCTGGGTGCTCAGGGCTGTGGTGCTGGGTGCTCAGTGGTCAGTGCTCAGGGTGCTGGGTGCTCAGTGCTCAGTGCTCAGGGTGCTGGTTGCTCAGTACTCAGGGTGCTGGGTGCTCAGTACTCAGGGTGCTGGGTGCTCAGTGCTCAGGGTGCTCTGTGCTCAGTACTCAGGGTGCTGGGTGCTCAGTGCTCGGGGTGCTGCGTGCTCAGTGCTCAGTGTGCTGGGTGCTCAGTGCTCAGGGTGCTGGGTGCTCAGTACTCAGGGTGCTCAGTGCTCAGTACTCCGGGGTGCTTGTTGCTCAGTACTCGGGGTGCTCAGGGCTGTGGTGCTGGGTGCTCAGTGGTCAGTGCTCAGGGTGCTGGGTGCTCAGTGCTCAGTACTCAGGGTGCTCGGTGCTCAGTACTCAGGGTTCTCAGTGCTCAGTACTCAGGGTGCTGGGTGATCAGTTACTCTGGGTGTTGGGTGCTCAGTACTCAGGGTGCTCAGTGCTCAGTAC
>NW_024543524.1:0-94779 GCF_018167655.1 Microtus oregoni | reverse complement strand
CCCTGAGTACTGAGCAACCAGCACCATGAGCACTGAGCACTGAGCACCCCAGCACCCTGAGCACTGAGCACCCAGCACCCCGAGCACTGATCACCCAGCACCCTGAGTACTGAGCACCCAGCACCCTGAGCACTGAGCACCCAGCACCCCGAGCACTGAGCACCCAGCACCCCGAGCACTGAGCACCCAGCACCCTGAGCACTGAGCACCCAGCACCCTGAGCACTGAGCACCCAGCACCCTGAGTACTGAGCACCCAGCACCCTGAGTACTGAGCACCAAGCACCGCTAGCACTGAGCACCCAGCACCCTGAGCACTGAGCACCCTGAGGACTGAGCACCCAGCACCCTGAGCACTGAGCGCCCAGCACCCTGAGTACTGAGCACCCAGCACCCCGAGCACTGAGCACCCAGCACCCTGAGTACTGAGCACCCTGAGTACTGAGCACTGAGCACCAAGCACCCTGAGCACTGAGCACCCTGAGTACTGAGCACCCAGCACGCTGAGCACTGAGTACCCAGCACCCTGAGTACTGAGCACTGAGAACCCTGAGTACTGAGCACCGAGCACCCTGAGTACTGAGCACCCAGCACCCTGATCACTGAGCACGGAGCACCCCGAGGACTGAGCACCCAGCAACCTGAGCACTGAGCACCCAGCACCTTGTGTACTGAGCACCGAGCACACCGAGCACTGAGCACCCAGCACCCTGAGTACTGAGCACCCAGCACCCTGAGCACTGAGCACCCAGCACCCTGAGCACTGAGCACATAGCACCCCGAGCACTGATCACCCAGCACCCTGAGTACTGAGCACCCAGCACCCCTGAGCACTGAGCACCCAGCACCCTGAGTACTGAGCACCAAGCACCCTGAGTAATGAGCAACCAGCACCCTGAGTACTGAGCACCCAGCACCCTGAGTACTGAGCACCGAGCACCCCGAGCACTGAGCACCCAGCACCCTGAGCACTGAGCACCCTGAGGACTGAGCACCCAGCACCCTGAGCACTGAGCACCCAACACCCTGAGTACTGAGCACCGATCACCCTGAGCACTGAGCACCCAGCACCCCGAGCACTGGGCACCCAGCACCCTGAGCACTGAGCACCCTGAGGACTGAGCACCCAGCACCCTGAGCACTGAGCACTGATCACCCTGAGCACTGAGCACAAAGCACACCGAGCACTGAGCACCCAGCACCCTGAGTACTGAGCACCCAGCACCTCGAATACTGAGCACCCAGCACCCTGAGCACTGAGCACCCAACACCCTGAGTACTGAGCACTGATCACCCTGAGCACTGAGCACCCAGCACCCCGAGCACTGAGCACCCAGCACCCTGAGTACTGAGCACCCAGCACCCTGAGCACTGAGCACCCAGCACCCTGAGAACTGAGCACCCAGCACCCTGAGCACTGAGCACCCAACACCCTGAGTACTGAGCACCGATCACCCTGAGCACTGAGCACCCAGCACCCGAGCACTGAGCACCCAGCACCCTGAGCACTGAGCACCCTGAGGACTGAGCACCCAGCACCCTGAGCGCTGAGCACTGATCACCCTGAGCACTGAGCACAAAGCACACCGAGCACTGAGCACCCAGCACCCTGAGTACTGAGCACCCAGCAACTCGAGTACTGAGCACCCAGCACCCTGAGTACTGAGCACCCAGCACCCCGAGCACTGAGCACGCAGCACCCTGAGTACTGAGCACCCTGAGTACTGAGCACTGAGCACCCAGCACCCTGATTACTGAGCACCCTGAGGACTGAGCACCCAGCACCCTGAGCACTGAGCACCCAGCACCCTGAGTACTGAGCACCGAGCACCCTGAGTACTGAGCACCCAGCACCCTGAGGACTGAGCACCCAGCACCCTGAGCACTGAGCACCCAGCACCCTGAGCACTGAGCACCCAGCACCCTGAGTACTGAGCACCCAGGAGCCCGAGCACTGAGTACTGAGCACCCCGCACGTTTAGTACTGAGCACCGAGCTCCCCGAGCAATGATCACCCTGAGTACTGAGCACCCAGCACCCCGATCACTGAGCACCCAGCACGCTGAGCACTGAGCACCCAGCACCCCGAGCACTGAGCACCCAGCAGCCTGTGTACTGAGCACTGAGCACCCTGAGTACTAAGCACCCAGCACCCTGAGTACTGAGCACCCAGGACCCTGAGCACTGAGCACCGAGCACCCCCGAGAACTGAGCACCCAGCTCCCTGAGCACTCAGCACCCAGCTCCCCGAGCACTGAGCACCCTGCTCCCTGAGCACTCAGCACCCAGCTCCCCGAGCACTGAGCACCCAGCTCCCTGAGCACTGAGCACCCAGCACCCTGAGCACGGAGCACCTCGAGCACTAAGCACCCAGCACCCTGAGTACTGAGCACCCAGCACCCTGAGCACTGAGCACCCAGCACCCTGAGCACTGAGCACCCAGCACCCCGAGCACTGAGCACCCAGCACCCTGAGTCCTGAGCACCCAACACCCAGAGTACTGAGCACCCAGCACCCTGAGCACTGAGCACCCAGCACCCTGAGTACTGAGCACCCAGCACCCTGAGTACTGAACACCCAGCACCCTGAGCACTGAGCACTGACCACCCTGCGCACTGAGTACAAAGCACTGAGCACCCTGAGCACTGAGCACCCAGCACCCCGAGTACTGAGCACCCAGCACCGCGAGCACTGAGCACCCAGCGCCCCGAGCACTGAGCACCCAGCACCCCGAGCACTGAGCACTGATCACCCTGAGCACTGAGCACCCAGCACCCCGAGTACTGAGCACTGAGCACCCTGAGTACTGAGCACCAAGCACCAGGAGTACTGAGCACTGAGCACCCTGAGTACTGAGCACCCAGCACCCTGAGCACTGAGCACCCAGCACCCTGAGCCCTGAGCACCCAGCACCCTGAGTACTGAGCTCCAAGCACCCTGAGCACTGAGCACCCTGAGGACTGAGCACCCAGCACCCTGAGCACTGAGCACTGATCACCCTGAGCACTGAGCACAAAGCACACCGAGCACTGAGCACCCAGCACCCTGAGTACTGAGCACCCAGCACCCCGAGTACTGAGCACCCAGCACCCTGAGTACTGAGCACCCAGCACCCCGAGCACTGAGCACCCAGCACCCTGAGTACTGAGCACTGAGCACCCAGCACCCTGATTACTGAGCACCCTGAGGACTGAGCACCCAGCACCCAGAGCACTGAGCACCCAGCACCCTGAGTACTGAGCACTGATCACCCCGAGCACTGAGCACCCAGCACCCCGAGCACTGAGCACCCAGCACCCTGAGTACTGAGCACCCAGCACCCTGAGCACTGAGCACCCAGCACCCTGAGAACTGAGCACCCAGCACCCTGAGTACTGAGCACCCAGCACCCTGGGCACTGAGCACCCAGCACCCTGAGTACTGAGCACCGAGCACCCTGAGTACTGAGCACCCAGCACCCTGAGTACTGAGCACCCAGCCCCCTGATTACTGAACACCCAGCACCCTGAGCACTGAGCACTGAACACCCAGCACCCTGAGCACTGAGCACTGAGCACCCAGCACCCTGAGCACTGAGCACAAAGCACCCCGAGCACTGAGCACCCAGCACCCTGAGCACCCAGCACCCTGAGAACTGAGCACACTGAGCACTGAGCACTGAGCACCCAGCACCCTGAGTACTGAGCACCCAACACTCTGAGCACTGAGCACCCAGCACGCTGAGTACTGAGCACTGAGCACACAGCACCCTGAGTACTGAGCACCCAGCACCCCGAGCACTGAGCACCCAGCACCCCGAGCACTGAGCACCCAGCACCCTGAGTACTGAGCACCCAGCACCCTGAGTACTGAGCACCCAGCACCCCGAGCACTGAGCACCCCGCACCCCGAGCACTGAGCACCCAGCACCCTGAGTACTGAGCACCCAGCACCCCGAGCACTGAGCACCCAGCACCCTGAGTACTGAGCACCCAGCACCCTGAGTACTGAGCACTGAGCACCCTGAGCACTGAGCACCCAGCACCCCGAGCACTGAGCACCCAGCACCCTGAGTACTGAGCACCCATCACACTGAGTACTGAGCACTCAGCACCCTGAGTACTGAGCACCGAGCACACCGAGCACTGAGCACCCAGCACCCTGAGCACTGAGCACCCAGCACCTTGAGTACTGAGCACCGAGCACCTCGAGCACTGAGCACCCAGCACCCTGAGTACTGAGCACCCAGCACCCTGAGCACTGAGCACCCTGCACCCTGAGCACTGAGCACCCAGCACCCTGAGTACTGAGCACCCAACTCCCAGAGTACTGAGCACCCAGCACCCTGAGCACTGAGCCCCCAGCACCCTGAGTACTGAGCACCCAGCACCCTGAGTACTGAACACCCAGCACCCTGAGCACTGAGCACTGAGCACCCTGAGCACTGACTACTGAGCACTGAGCACCCTGAGCACTGAGCACCCAGCACACCGAATACTGAGCACCCAGCACCCTGAGTACTGAACACCCAGCACCCTGAGCACTGAGTACTGAGCACTGAGCACCCTGAGCACTGAGCACCCAGCACCCTGAGTACTGTGCACCCAGCACCCTGAGTCCTGAACACCCAGCACCCTGAGCACTGAGCGCTGAGCACCCAGCACCCCGAGCACTGAGCACTGAGCACCCTGAGCACTGAGAACCCAGCACCCTGAGTACTGAGCAATGAGCACCCTGAGTACTGAGCACCAAGCACCCCGAGTACTGAGCACTGAGCACTCTGAGTACTGAGCACCCAGCACCCTGAGCACTGAGCACCCAGCACCCTGAGCACTGAGCACTTAGCACCCAGCACCCCGAGCACTGAGCACCCAGCACCCTGAATACTGAGCACCCAGCACCTTGAGCACTGAGCAGCCTGAGGACTGAGCACCCAGCACCCTGAGCACTGAGCACCGATCACCCTAAGCACTGAGCACCCAGCACCCCGAGCACTGAGCACCCAGCACCCTGAGTACTGAGCACCCAGCACCCTGAGTACTGAGCACCCAGCACCCTGAGCACTGAGCACAAAGCACGCTGAGTACTGAGTACTGAGCACCCTGAGTACTGAGCACCGAGGACCCTGAGCACTGAGCACCCAGCACGCTGAGTACTGAGCACTGAGCACCCTGAGGACTGAGCACCGAGCACGCTGAGTACTGAGCACCCAGCACCCTGAGCACTGAGCAGCCAGCACCCTCAGCACTGAGCACCCAGCACCCCGAGCACTGAGCAACCAGCACCCTGAGCACTGAGCACCCAGCACCCTGAGTACTGAGCACCGAGCACCCCGAGCACTGAGCACCCAGCACCTTGAGCACTGAGCACCCTGAGGACTGAGCACCCAGCACCGTGAGCACTGAGCACCGATCACCCTGAGCACTGAGCACCCAGCACCCAGAGCTCTGAGCACCCAGCACCCTGAGTACTGAGCACCCAGCACCCCGAGTACTGAGCACCCAGCACCCTGAGTACTGAGCACCCAGCACCCCGAGCACTGAGCACCCAGCACCCTGAGTACTGAACACCCTGAGTACTGAGCACTGAGCACCGAGCACCCTGAGTACTGAGCACCCTGAGGACTGAGCACACAGCACACTGAGCACTGAGCAACCAGCACCCTGAGTACTGAGCACTGATCACCCTGAGCACTGAGCACCCAGCACCCCGAGCACTGAGCACCCAGCACCCTGAGTACTGAGCACCCAGCACCCTGAGCACTGAGCACCCAGCACCCTGAGTACTGAGCACTGATCACCCTGAGCACTGAGCACCCAGCACCCTGAGTACTGAGCACCCAGCACCCTGAGTACTGAGCACCCTGAGGACTGAGCACCCAGCACCCTGAGCACTGAGCACCCAGCACCCTGAGTACTGAGCACTGATCATCCTGAGCACTGAGCACCCAGCACCCTGAGCAATGAGCACGGAGCACCCCGAGGACTGAGCACCCAGCACCCTGAGCACCCAGCACCTTGAGTACTGAGCACCGAGCACCCCGAGCACTGAGCACCCACCACCCTGAATACTGAGCACCCAGCACCCTGAGCACTGAGCACACAGCACCCCGAACACTGAGCACCCAGCACCCCGAGCACTGAGCACCCAACACCCTGAGTACTGAGCACCCAACACCCAGAGTACTGAGCACCCAGCACCCTGAGCACTGAGCACCCAGCACCCTGAGTACTGAGCACCCAGCACCCTGAGTACTGAGCACGCAGCACCCTGAGCACTGAGCACCCAGCACCCTGAGTACTGAGCACTGATCATCCTGAGCACTGAGCACCCAGCACTCTGAGCAATGAGCACGGAGCACCCCGAGGACTGAGCACCCAGCACCCTGAGCACTGAGCACCCAGCACCTTGAGTACTGAGCACCGAGCACCCCGAGCACTGAGCACCCAGCACCCTGAATACTGAGCACCCAGCACCCTGAGCACTGAGCACACAGCACCCCGAACACTGAGCACCCAGCACCCCGAGCACTGAGCACCCAGCACCCTGAGCACTGAGCACCCTGAGGACTGAGCACCCAGCACCCTGAGCACTGAGCACCCAGCACCCTGAGTACTGATCACCGATCACCCTGAGCACTGAGCACCCAGGACCCTGAGTACTGAGCACCCAGCACCCTGAGCACTGAGCACCCAGCAACCTGAGCACTGAGCACCCAGCACCCTGAGTACTGAGCACCCAGCACCCTGAGTACTGAGTACCCAGCACCCTGAGCACTGAGCACCTAGCACCCTGAGTACTGAGCACCGAGCACCCTGAGTACTGAGTACCCAGCACCCTGAGCACTGAGCACCCAGCACCCTTAGTACTGAGCACCCAGCACCACCCTCAGCACTGAGCACCCAGCACCCCGAGCACTGAGCACCCAGCACCCTGAGCACTGTGCACCCAGCTCCCCGAGTACTGAGCACCCAGCACCCCGAGTACTGAGCACCGAGCACCCTGAGCACTGAGCACGCAGCACCCTGAGTACTGAGCACCCAGCACCCTGAGTACTGAGCACTGAGCACCCCGAGTACTAAGCACCCAGCACCCCGAGCAATGAGCACCCAGCAACCTGAGTACTGAGAACAGATCACCCTGAGTACTGAGCACCCAGCACCCTGAGTACTGAGCCCCAGCACCCTGAGTACTGAGCACCCAGCACCCCGAGAACTGAGCAAAGCACCCCGAGAATGAGCACCCAGCACCCTGAGTACTGAGAACTGAGCACCCTGAGTACTGAGCACCCAGAACCCTGAGTACTGAGCCCCCAGCACCCTGAGCCCTGAGCACCCAGCACCCCGAGCACTGAGCACCCAGCACCCCGAGAATGAGCACCCAGCACCCTGAGTACTGAGCACCCAGCACCCTGAGTACTGAGCACTAAACACCCAGAGCACTGAGCACCCAGCACCCCGAGCACGGATCACCCAGGTCCCCGAGCACTGAGTACTGAGCACCCAGCACCCTGAGTACTGAGCACCGAGCTCCCCGAGCACTGAGCACTGAGCACCCAGCACCCTGAGCACTGAGCACTGAGCACCCAGCACCCCGAGCACTGAGCACCCAGCACCCCGAGCACTGAGCACCCAGCACCCTGAGCACTGAGCAATCAGCACCCTGAGTACTGAGCACCGAGCACCCCGAGCACTGAGCACCCAGCACCTTGAGCACTGAGCACCCTGAGGACTGAGCACCCAGCACCGTGAGCACTGAGCACCGATCACCCTGAGCACTGAGCACCCAGCACCCAGAGCTCTGAGCACCCAGCACCCTGAGTACTGAGCACCCAGCACCCCGAGTACTGAGCACCCAGCACCCTGAGTACTGAGCACCCAGCACCCCGAGTACTGAGCACCCAGCACCCTGAGCACCCAGCATCCTGAGAACTGAGCACACTGAGCACTGAGCACTGAGAACCCAGCACCCTGAGTACTGAGCAATGAGCACCCTGAGTACTGAGCACCAAGCACCCCGAGTACTGAGCACTGAGCACTCTGAGTACTGAGCACCCAGCACCCTGAGCACTGAGCACCCAGCACCCTGAGCACTGAGCACTGAGCACCCAGCACCCCGAGCACTGAGCACCCAGCACCCTGAATACTGAGCACCCAGCACCTTGAGCACTGAGCAGCCTGAGGACTGAGCACCCAGCACCCTGAGCACTGAGCACCGATCACCCTGAGCACTGAGCACCCAGCACCCTGAGTACTGAGCACCCAGCACCCTGAGTACTGAGCACCCAGCACCCTGAGCACTGAGCACAAAGCACGCTGAGTACTGAGTACTGAGCACCCTGAGTACTGAGCACCGAGGACCCTGAGCACTGAGCACCCAGCACGCTGAGTACTGAGCACTGAGCACCCTGAGGACTGAGCACCGAGCACGCTGAGTACTGAGCACCCAGCACCCTGAGCACTGAGCAGCCAGCACCCTCAGCACTGAGCACCCAGCACCCCGAGCACTGAGCAACCAGCACCCTGAGCACTGAGCACCCAGCACCCTGAGTACTGAGCACCCAGCACCCTGAGCACTGAGCACCCAGCACCCTGAGTACTGAGCACTGATCACCCTGAGAACTGAGCACCCAGCACCCTGAGTACTGAGCACCCAGCACCCTGAGTACTGAGCACCCTGAGGACTGAGCACCCAGCACCCTGAGCACTGAGCACCCAGCACCCTGAGTACTGAGCACTGATCATCCTGAGCACTGAGCACCCAGCACCCTGAGCAATGAGCACGGAGCACCCCGAGGACTGAGCACCCAGCACCCTGAGCACTGAGCACCCAGCACCTTGAGTACTGAGCACCGAGCACCCCGAGCACTGAGCACCCAGCACCCTGAATACTGAGCACCCAGCACCCTGAGCACTGAGCACACAGCACCCCGAACACTGAGCACCCAGCACCCCGAGCACTGAGCACCCAACACCCTGAGTACTGAGCACCCAACACCCAGAGTACTGAGCACCCAGCACCCTGAGCACTGAGCACCCAGCACCCTGAGTACTGAGCACCCAGCACCCTGAGTACTGAGCACGCAGCACCCTGAGCACTGAGCACCCAGCACCCTGAGTACTGAGCACTGATCATCCTGAGCACTGAGCACCCAGCACCCTGAGCAATGAGCACGGAGCACCCCGAGGACTGAGCACCCAGCACCCTGAGCACTGAGCACCCAGCACCTTGAGTACTGAGCACCGAGCACCCCGAGCACTGAGCACCCAGCATCCTGAATACTGAGCACCCAGCACCCTGAGCACTGAGCACAGAGCACCCCGAACACTGAGCACCCAGCACCCCGAGCACTGAGCACCCAGCACCCTGAGCACTGAGCACCCTGAGGACTGAGCACCCAGCACCCTGAGCACTGAGCACCCAGCACCCTGAGTACTGAGCACCGATCACCCTGAGCACTGAGCACCCAGGACCCTGAGTACTGAGCACCCAGCACCCTGAGCACTGAGCACCCAGCAACCTGAGCACTGAGCACCCAGCACCCTGAGTACTGAGCACCCAGCACCCTGAGTACTGAGTACCCAGCACCCTGAGCACTGAGCACCCAGCACCCTGAGTACTGAGCACCGAGCACCCTGAGTACTGTGTACCCAGCACCCTGAGCACTGAGCACCCAGCACCCTTAGTACTGAGCACATAGCACCACCCTCAGCACTGAGCACCCAGCACCCCGAGCACTGAGCACCCAGCACCCTGAGCACTGTGCACCCAGCACCCCGAGTACTGAGCACCCAGCACCCCGAGTACTGAGCACCGAGCACCCTGAGCACTGAGCACGCAGCACCCTGAATACTGAGCACCCAGCACCCTGAGTACTGAGCACTGAGCACCCCGAGTACTAAGCACCCAGCACCCCGAGCAATGAGCACCCAGCAACCTGAGTACTGAGAACAGATCACCCTGAGTACTGAGCACACAGCACCCTGAGTACTGAGCCCCAGCACCCTGAGTACTGAGCACCCAGCACCCCGAGAACTGAGCAAAGCACCCCGAGAATGAGCACCCAGCACCCTGAGTACTGAGAACCGAGCACCCTGAGGACTGAGCACCCAGAACCCTGAGTACTGAGCCCCCAGCACCCTGAGCCCTGAGCACCCAGCACCCCGAGCACTGAGCACCCAGCACCCCGAGAATGAGCACCCAGCACCCTGAGTACTGAGCACCCAGCACCCTGAGTACTGAGCACTAAGCACCCAGAGCACTGAGCACCCAACACCCTGAGCACTGAGCACTGAGCACCCAGCACCCTGAGCACTGAGCACCCAGCACCCCGAGCACTGAGCACCCAGCACCCTGAGCACTGAGCACCCAGCACCCTGAGTACTGAGCACCCAGCACCCTGAGTACTGAGCACGCAGCACCCTGAGCACTGAGCACTGAGCACCCAACACCCTGAGCACTGAGCACTGAGCACCCAGCAACCTGAGCACTGAGCACCCAGCACCCCGAGCACTGAGCACCCAGCACCCTGAGCACTGAGCAAGCAGCACCCTGAGCACTGAGCACCCAGCCCCCTGAGTACTGAGCACCCAGCACCATGAGTACTGAGCACCCAGCACCCTGAGTACTGAGCACTCAGCACCCGGGGTACTGAGCACCGAGCACCCCGAGCACTGAGCACCCAGCACCCTGAGCACTGAGCACCCTGAGGACTGAGCACCCAGCACCCTGAGCACTGAGCACCCAGCACCCTGAGTACTGAGCACCTATCACCCTGAGCACTGAGCACCCAGGACCCTGAGTACTGAGCACCCAGCACCCTGAGCACTGAGCACCCAGCAACCTGAGCACTGAGCACCCAGCACCCTGAGTACTGAGCACCCAGCACCCTGAGTACTGAGTACCCAGCACCCTGAGCACTGAGCACCCAGCACCCTGAGTACTGAGCACCGAGCACCCTGAGTACTGAGTACCCTGCACCCTGAGCACTGAGCACCCAGCACCCTTAGTACTGAGCACCCAGCACCACCCTCAGCACTGAGCACCCAGCACCCCGAGCACTGAGCACCCAGCACCCTGAGCACTGTGCACCCAGCACCCCGAGTACTGAGCACCCAGCACCCTGAGCACTGAGCACCCAGCACCCTGATTACTGAGCACCCAGCACCCCGAGCACTGAGCACCCAGCACCCCGAGCACTGAGCACCCAGCACCCTGAGTACTGAGCACCCAGCACCCTGAGTACTGAGCACCCAGCACCCTGAGCACTGAGCACCCAGCACCCTGAGTACTGAGCACCCAGCACCCTGAGTACTGAGCAAACAGCACCCTGAGCACTGAGCACCCAGCACCCTGAGCACTGAGCACTGAGCACCCAGCACCCTGAGTACTGAGCACTGAGCACTGAGCACCCTGAGCACTGAGAACCCAACACTCTGAGCACTGAGCACCCAGCATCCTGAGCACTGAGCACACAGCACCCTGAGCACTGAGCACCCAGCACCCTGAGTACTGAGCACTCAGCACCCTGAGTACTGAGCACCGAGCACCCCGAGCACTGAGCACCCAGCACCTTGAGCACTGAGCACCCTGAGGACTGAGCACCCAGCACCGTGAGCACTGAGCACCGATCACCCTGAGCACTGAGCACCCAGCACCCAGAGCTCTGAGCACCCAGCACCCTGAGTACTGAGCACCCAGCACCCCGAGTACTGAGCACCCAGCACCCTGAGTACTGAGCACCCAGCACCCCGAGCACTGAGCACCCAGCACCCTGAGTACTGAACACCCTGAGTACTGAGCACTGAGCACCGAGCACACTGAGTACTGAGCACCCAGCACCCTGAGTACTGAGTACCCAGCACCCTGAGCACTGAGCACCCAGCACCCTGAGTACTGAGCACCGAGCACCCTGAGTACTGTGTACCCAGCACCCTGAGCACTGAGCACCCAGCACCCTTAGTACTGAGCACATAGCACCACCCTCAGCACTGAGCACCCAGCACCCCGAGCACTGAGCACGAAGCACCCTGAGCACTGTGCACCCAGCACCCCGAGTACTGAGCACCCAGCACCCCGAGTACTGAGCACCGAGCACCCTGAGCACTGAGCACGCAGCACCCTGAGTACTGAGCACCCAGCACCCTGAGTACTGAGCACTGAGCACCCCGAGTACTAAGCACCCAGCACCCCGAGCAATGAGCACCCAGCAACCTGAGTACTGAGAACAGATCACCCTGAGTACTGAGCACACAGCACCCTGAGCCCTGAGCACCCAGCACCCCGAGCACTGAGCACCCAGCACCCCGAGAATGAGCACCCAGCACCCTGAGTACTGAGCACCCAGCACCCTGAGTACTGAGCACTAAGCACCCAGAGCACTGAGCACCCAACACCCTGAGCACTGAGCACTGAGCACCCAGCACCCTGAGCACTGAGCACCCAGCACCCCGAGCACTGAGCACCCAGCACCCTGAGCACTGAGCACCCAGCACCCTGAGTACTGAGCACCCAGCACCCTGAGTACTGAGCACGCAGCACCCTGAGCACTGAGCACTGAGCACCCAACACCCTGAGCACTGAGCACTGAGCACCCAGCACCCTGAGCACTGAGCACCCAGCACCCCGAGCACTGAGCACCCAGCACCCTGAGCACTGAGCAAGCAGCACCCTGAGCACTGAGCACCCAGCCCCCTGAGTACTGAGCACCCAGCACCATGAGTACTGAGCACCCAGCACCCTGAGTACTGAGCACTCAGCACCCGGGGTACTGAGCACCGAGCACCCCGAGCACTGAGCACCCAGCACCCTGAGCACTGAGCACCCTGAGGACTGAGCACCCAGCACCCTGAGCACTGAGCACCCAGCACCCTGAGTACTGAGCACCTATCACCCTGAGCACTGAGCACCCAGGACCCTGAGTACTGAGCACCCAGCACCCTGAGCACTGAGCACCCAGCAACCTGAGCACTGAGCACCCAGCACCCTGAGTACTGAGCACCCAGCACCCTGAGTACTGAGTACCCAGCACCCTGAGCACTGAGCACCCAGCACCCTGAGTACTGAGCACCGAGCACCCTGAGTACTGAGTACCCTGCACCCTGAGCACTGAGCACCCAGCACCCTTAGTACTGAGCACCCAGCACCACCCTCAGCACTGAGCACCCAGCACCCCGAGCACTGAGCACCCAGCACCCTGAGCACTGTGCACCCAGCACCCCGAGTACTGAGCACCCAGCACCCTGAGCACTGAGCACCCAGCACCCTGATTACTGAGCACCCAGCACCCCGAGCACTGAGCACCCAGAACCCCGAGCACTGAGCACCCAGCACCCTGAGTACTGAGCACCCAGCACCCTGAGTACTGAGCACCCAGCACCCTGAGCACTGAGCACCCAGCACCCTGAGTACTGAGCACCCAGCACCCTGAGTACTGAGCAAACAGCACCCTGAGCACTGAGCACCCAGCACCCTGAGCACTGAGCACTGAGCACCCAGCACCCTGAGTACTGAGCACTGAGCACTGAGCACCCTGAGCACTGAGAACCCAACACTCTGAGCACTGAGCACCCAGCATCCTGAGCACTGAGCACACAGCACCCTGAGCACTGAGCACCCAGCACCCTGAGTACTGAGCACTCAGCACCCTGAGTACTGAGCACCGAGCACCCCGAGCACTGAGCACCCAGCACCTTGAGCACTGAGCACCCTGAGGACTGAGCACCCAGCACCGTGAGCACTGAGCACCGATCACCCTGAGCACTGAGCACCCAGCACCCAGAGCTCTGAGCACCCAGCACCCTGAGTACTGAGCACCCAGCACCCCGAGTACTGAGCACCCAGCACCCTGAGTACTGAGCACCCAGCACCCCGAGCACTGAGCACCCAGCACCCTGAGTACTGAACACCCTGAGTACTGAGCACTGAGCACCGAGCACACTGAGTACTGAGCACCCTGAGCACTGAGCAACCAGCACCCTGAGCACTGAGCAACCAGCACCCTGAGTACTGAGCACTGATCACCCTGAGCACTGAGCACCCAGCACCACGAGCACTGAGCACTGAGCACCCTGAGTACTGAGCACCCAGCTCCCTGAGCACTGAGCACCCAGCACCCTGAGTACTGAGCACCCAGCACCCTGAGTACTGAGCACCCTGAGGACTGAGCACCCAGCACCCTGAGCACTGAGCACCCAGCACCCTGAGTAATGAGCACTGATTACCCTGAGCACTGAGCACCTACCACCCTGAATACTGAGCACCCAGCACCCTGAGTACTGAGCACCCTGAGGACTGAGCACCCAGCACACTGAGCACTGAGCACCCAGCACCCTGAGTACTGAGCACTGATCATCCTGAGCACTGAGCACCCAGCACCCTGAGCACTGAGCACAGAGCACCCCGAGGACTGAGCACCCAGCACCCTGAGCACTGAGCACCCAGCACCTTGAGTACTGAGCACCGAGCACCCCGAGCACTGAGCACCCAGCACCCTGAATACTGAGCACCCAGCACCCTGAGCACTGAGCACACAGCACCCCGAGCACTGAGCACCCAGCACCCCGAGCACTGAGCACCCAGCACCCAGAGTACTGAGCACCCAGCACCCTGAGTACTGAGCACTAAGCACCCAGAGCACTGAGCACCCAGCACCCCGAGCACAGAGCACCCAGCACCCTGAGTACTGAGCACCGATCACCCTGAGCACTGAGCACCCAGGACCCTGAGCACTGAGCACCCAGCACCCTGAGTACAGAGCACCCAGCACCCCGAGTACTGAGCACCCAGCACCCTGAGTACTGAGCACCCAGCACCCTGAGTACTGAGCACCCAGACCCCGAGCACTGAGCACCCAGCACCCCTAGCACTGTGCACCCAGCACCCTGAGTACTGAGAACCCAGCACCCTGAGTACTGAGCACCCAGCACCCTGAGCACTGAGCACCCAGCAGCCCTAGCACTGAGCACCCAGCATCCTGAGCACTGAGTACTGAGCACCCAGCACCCTGAGCACTGAGCACCCAGCACCCTGAGCACTGAGCACCCAGCACCCTGAGTACTGAGCACCCAGCACCCCAAGCACTGAGCACCGAGCAACCTGAGTACTGAGCACCCAGCACGGTGAGCACTGAGCACCCAGCACCCCGAGTACTGAGCACCCAGCACCCTGAGTACTGAGCACCCAGCACCCTGAGTACTGAGCACCCAGCACCCCGAGCACTGAGCACCCAGCACCCTGAGCACTGAGCACCCAGCACCCTGAGTACTGAGCATCAAGCACGCTGAGCACTGAGCACCCAGCACCCTGAGCACTGAGCACCCAGCACCCTGAGCACTGAGCACACAGCACCCTGAGTACTGAGCACCGAGCACCCCGAGCACTGAGCACCCAGCACCCTTAGTACTGAGCACCCAGCACCACCCTCAGCCCTGAGCAACCAGCACCCCTAGCACTGAGCAATCAGCACCCTGAGCACTGTGCACCCAGCACCCTGAGCACTGAGAACCCAGCACCCTGAGTACTGAGCACCCAGCACCCTGAGTACTGAGCACTGAGCACCCCGAGTACTAAGCACCCAGCACCCCGAGCAATGAGCACCCAGCAACCTGAGTACTGAGAACAGATCACCCTGAGTACTGAGCACCCAGCACCCTGAGTACTGAGCCCCAGCACCCTGAGTACTGAGCACCCAGCACCCCGAGAACTGAGCAAAGCACCCCGAGAATGAGCACCCAGCACCCTGAGTACTGAGAACCGAGCACCCTGAGGACTGAGCACCCAGAACCCTGAGTAATGAGACCCCAGCAACCTTAGCCCTGAGCACCCAGCAACCCGAGCACTGAGCACCCAGCACCCCGAGAATGAGCACCCAGCACCCTGAGTACTGAGCACCCAGCAGCCTGAGTACTGAGCACTAAGCACCCAGAGCACTGAGCACACAGCACCCCGAGCACGGATCACCCAGGTCCCCGAGCACTGAGTACTGAGCACTGAGCACCCTGAGTACTAAGCACCCAGCACCCTGAGTACTGAGCACCCAGGACCCTGAGCACTGAGCACCGAGCACCCCGAGCACTGAGCACCCAGCACCCTGAGCACTCAGCACCCAGCACCCCGAGCACTGAGCACCCAGCACCCTGAGCACTGAGTACCCAGTACCCTGAGTATTGGGCCCCCAGCACCCTGAGTACTGAGCACCCAGCACCCTGAGCACTGAGCACCCAGGACCCCGAGAATGAGCACCCAGCACCCTGAGTACTGTGAACCGAGCACCCTGAGTACTGAGCACCCAGCACCCTGAGTACTGAGCCACCAGCACCCTGAGTACTGAGCACCCAGCACCCCGAGAACTGAGCACCCAGCACCAAGAGAATGAGCACCCAGCACCCTGAGTACTGAGCACCCAGCACCCTGAGTACTGAGCACTAAGCACCCAGAGCACTGAGCACCCAGCACCCCGAGCACAGAGCACCCAGGACCCCGAGCACTGAGTACTGAGAACCCAGCACCCTGAGTACTGAGCACCGAGCTCCCCGAACACTGAGCACCGAGCACCCTGAGCACTGAGCACCCAGCACCCTGAGTACTGAGCACCCAGCACCCTGAGTACTGAGCACCCAGCACACTGAGCACTGAGGACCTAGCACCCCGAGCACTGAGCACCCAGCACGCTGAGTACTGAGCACTGAGCACCCAGCACCCTGAGTACTGAGCACCCAGCACCCTGAGTACTGAGCACCCAGCACCCTGAGCACTGAGCACTGAGCACCCTGAGTACTGAGCACTGAGCACCCTTAGTACTGAGCACCAAGCACCCTGAGTACTGAGCACCCAGCACCCTGAGCACTGAGCACGGAGCACCCCGAGGACTGAGCACCCAGCACCGTGAGTACTGAGCACCCAGCACCTTGAGTACTGAGCACCGAGCACATCGAGCACTGAGCACCCAGCACCCTGAGTACTGAGCACCCAGCACCCCGAGCACTGAGCACCCAGCACCCTGAGTACTGAGCACCCAGCACCCTGAGTACTGAGCACTGAGCACCCTGAGCACTGAGCACCCAACACCCCGAGCACTGAGCACCCAACACCCTGATTACTGAGCACCCAGCACCCTGAGTACTGAGCACTCAGCACCCTGAGTACTGAGCACTCTGAGGACTGAGCACCCAACACCCTGAGTACTGAGCACCCAGCACCCTGAGTACTGAGCACCCAGCACCCTGAGCACTGAGCACCCTGAGAACTGAGCACCCAGCACCCTGAGTACTGAGCACCCAGCACCCTGAGTACTGAGCACCCAGCATCCTGAGTACTGAGCACCGATCACCCTGAGCACTGAGCACCCAGCACCCCGAGCACTGAGCACCCAGCACCCTGAGTACTGAGCACCCTGAGTGGTGAGCACCCAGCACCCTGATTACTGAGCACCCAGCACCCTGAGCACTGAGCACCAGGCACCCTGTGTACTGAGCACACAGCACCCTGAGTACTTAGCACCCAGCACCTGAGCACTGAGCACCCAGCACCCCGAGCACTGAGCACCCAGCACCCCGAGCACTGAGCACCGAGCACCCCGAATACTGAGCACCCAGCACCCCGAGCACTGAGCACCCAGCACCCTGAGCACTGAGCACCCAGCACCCCAAGCACTGAGCACCCAGCACCCTGAGTACTGAGTACTGAGCACCCTGAGTACTGAGCACCCAGCACCCTGAGCACTGAGCACCCAGCACCCTGAGTACTGAGCACCGAGCACCCCGAGCACTAAGCACCTAGCACCCTGAGTACTGAGCACCCAGCACTAAAAGTACTGAGCACCGAGCATCCTGAGCACTGAGCACCGAGCACCCCGAGCCCTGAGAACCCAGCACCCTGAGTACTGAGCACCCAGCACCAAGAGTACTGAGCAGCAAGCACCCCGAGCACTGAGCACCCAGCACCCTGAGTAATGAGCACCAAGAACCCCGAGTACTGAGCACCCAGCACCGTGAGTACTGAGCACCCACCACCCTGAGTACTGAGCACCCAGCACCCTGAGCACTGAGCACAAAGCACGCTGAGTACTGAGCACCCTGAGTACTGAGCACCGAGGACCCTGAGCACTGAGCACCCAGCACCCCTCGCACTGAGCACCCAGCACCCCGAGAATGGGCACCCAGCACCCTGAGTACTGAGCACCCAGCACCCCGAGCACTGAGCACCCAGCACCCCGAGAATGAGCACCCAGCACCCTGAGTACTGAGCACCCAGCACCCTGAGTACTGAGCACCCAGCACCCCGAGCACTGAGCACCCTGAATACTGAGCACCCAGCACCCTGAATACTGTGCACTAAGCACCCAGAGCGCTGAGCACTCAGGACCCCGAGCACTGAGTACTGAGCACCCAGCACCCTGAGTACTGAGCACCGAGCTCCCCGAGCACTGAGCACACTGAGTACTGAGCACCCATCACCCTGAGTACTAAGCACCCAGCACCCTGTGCACTGAGCACCCAGCACCCTGAGTACTGAGCACCCAGCACCCCGAGCACTGAGCACCCAGCACCCTGAGTACTGTGCAACCCGAGCACTGAGCACCCAGCACCCTGAGTACTGAGCACCCTGAGGACTGAGCACCCAGCACCCTGAGTACTGAGCACCCAGCACCCTGAGAACTGAGCACCCAGCACCCTGAGTACTGAGCAGCGAGCACCCTGAGTACTGAGCACCCAGCACCCTGAGTACTGAGCACCCAGCACCCTGAGTACTGAGCACCGAGCACCCCGAGTACTGAGCACCCAGCACCCTGAGCACTGAGCACCCAGCACCCTGAGTACTGAGCTCCCAGCACCCCGAGCCCTGAGCACCCAGCACCCTGAGTACTGAGCACCCTGAGTACTGAGCACCGATCACCCTGAGCACTGAGCACCCAGCACCCTGAGTACTGAGCACCCAACGTACTGAGCACCGAGCATACCGAGCACTGAGTTCCCAGCACCCTGAGTACTGAGCACCGAGCACCCTGAGCACTGAGCACCCAGCACCCTGAGTACTGAGCACCGAGCACCCCGAGCACTGAGCACCCAGCGCCCTGAGCACTGAGCACCCTGAGGACTGAGCAGCCAGCACCCTGAGTACTGAGCACCCAGCACCCTGAGTACTGAGCACCCAGCATCCTGAGTACTGAGCACCGATCACCCTGAACACTGAGCAGCCAGCACCCGAGCACTGAGCACCCAGCACCCTGAGTACTGAGCACCCTGAGTACTGAGCACCCAGCACCCCGAGCACTGAGCACCCAGCAGACTGAGTACTGAGCACCCTGAGTGCTGAGCACCCAGCACCCTGAGCACTGAGCACCCAGCACCCTGAGCACTGAGACCCAGCACCCTGAGTACTGAGCACCCAGCACCCTGAGTACTTAGCACCCAGCACCTGAGCACTGAGCAACCAGCACCCTGAGTACTGAGCACCCAGCACCCTGTGTACTGAGAACCGAGCACCCCGAGTACTGAGCACCCAGCAACCTGAGCACTGAGCACCCAGCACCCTGAGTACTGAGCACCGAGCACCCCGAGGACTGAGCACCCAGCACCCTGAGCACTGAGTACCCTGAGGACTGAGCGCCCAGCACCCTGAGCACTGAGCACCCAGCACCCTGAGTACTGAGCACCGATCACCCTGAGCACTGAGCACCCAGGACCCCGAGCACTGAGCACCCAGCACCCTGAGTACAGAGCACACAGCACCCCGAGTACTGAGCACCCAGCACCCCGAGCACTGAGCACCCAGCACCCTGAGTACTGAGCACCCTGAGTACTGAGCACCGATCACCCTGAGCACTGCGCACCCAGCACCCTGAGTACTGAGCACCCAGCACCCTGAGCACTGAGCACCCAGTAACCTGAGCAATGAGCACCCAGCACCCTGAGTACTGAGCACCCAGCACCCTGAGTACTGAGTACCCAGCACCCTGAGCACTGAGCACCCAGCACCCTGAGTACTGAGCACCGAGCACCCTGAGTACTGAGCACCCAGCACCCTGAGCACTGAGCACCCAGCACCCTTATTACTGAGCACCCAGCACCACCCTCAGCACTGAGCACCCAGCACCCCGAGCACTGAGCACCCAGCACCCTGAGCACTGTGCACCCAGCACCCCGAGTACTGAGCACCCAGCACCCCGAGTACTGAGCACCGAGCACCCTGAGCACTGAGAACCCAGCACCCTGAGTACTGAGCACCCAGCACCCTGAGTACTGAGCACTGAGCACCCCGAGTACTAAGCACCCAGCACCCCGAGCAATGAGCACCCAGCAACCTGAGTACTGAGAACAGATCACCCTGAGTACTGAGCACCCAGCACCCTGAGTACTGAGCCCCAGCACCCTGAGTACTGAGCACACAGCACCCCGAGAACTGAGCAAAGCACCCCGAGAATGAGCACCCAGCACCCTGAGTACTGAGAACCGAGCACCCTGAAGACTGAGCACCCAGAACCCTGAGTACTGAGCCCACAGCACCCTGAGCCCTGAGCACCCAGCACCCCGAGCACTGAGCACCCAGCACCCCGAGAATGAGCACCCAGCACCCTGAGTACTGAGCACCCAGCACCCTGAGTACTGAGCACTAAGCACCCAGAGCACTGAGCACCCAGCACCCCGAGCACGGTTCACCCAGTTCCCCGAGCACTGAGTACTGAGCACCCAGCACCCTGAGTACTGAGCACCGAGCTCCCCGAGCACTGAGAACCCAACACCCTGAGCACTGAGCACCCAGCATCCTGAGCACTGAGTACTGAGCACCGAGCACCCTGAGCACTGAGCACCCAGCACCCTGAGCACTGAGCACCCAGCACCCTGAGTACTGAGCACTGAGCAACCAGAGTACTGAGCAACCTGAGTAATGAGCACCCAGCACCCCGAGAATGAGCACCCAGCACCATGAGTACTGAGCACCGAGCACCCTGAGCACTGAGCACCCAGCACCCTGAGTACTGAGCACCAAGCAACCTGAGTACTGAGCACCAAGCACCCTGAGTACTGAGCACCCAGCACCCTGAGTTCTGAGCAACCAGCACCCTGAGCACTGAGCACCCAGCACCCCGAGCACTGAGCACCCAGCACCCCGAGCATTGAGCACTGAGCACCCTGAGCACTGAGGACCCAGCACCCCGAGCACTGAGCACCCAGCACCCTGAGCACTGAGCACCCAGCACACTGAGCACTGAGGACCTAGCACCCCGAGCACTGAGCACCCAGCACGCTGAGTACTGAGCACTGAGCACCCAGCACCCTGAGTACTGAGCACCCAGCACCCTGAGTACTGAGCACCCAGCACCCTGAGCACTGAGCACCCTGAGTACTGAGCACTGAGCACCCTTAGTACTGAGCACCCAGCACCCTGAGCACTGAGCACGGAGCACCCCGAGGACTGAGCACCCAGCACCGTGAGCACTGAGCACCCAGCACCTTGAGTACTGAGCACCGAGCACATCGAGCACTGAGCACCCAGCACCCTGAGTACTGAGCACCCAGCACCCCGAGCCCTGAGCACCCAGCACCCTGAGTACTGAGCACCCAGCACCCTGAGTACTGAGCAATGAGCATCCTGAGCACTGAGCACCCAACACCCCGAGCACTGAGCACCCAACACCCTGAGTACTCAGCACCCAGCACCCTGAGTACTGAGCACTCAGCACCCTGAGTACTGAGCACACTGAGGACTGAGCACCCAGCACCCTGAGTACTGAGCACCCAGCACCCTGAGTACTGAGCACCCAGCACACTGAGCACTGAGCACCCTGAGGACTGAGCACCCAGCACCCTGAGTACTGAGCACCCAGCACCCTGAGTACTGAGCACCCAGCATCCTGAGTACTGAGCACCGATCACCCTGAGCACTGAGCACCCAGCACCCCGAGCACTGAGCACCCAGCACCCTGAGTACTGAGCACCCTGAGTGGTGAGCACCCAGCACCCTGATTACTGAGCACCCAGCACCCTGAGCACTGAGCACCCAGCACCCTGTGTACTGAGCAAATAGCACCCTGAGTACTTAGCACCCAGCACCTGAGCACTGAGTACCCAGCACCCCGAGCACTGAGCACCCAGCACCCCGAGCACTGAGCACCGAGCACCCCGAATACTGAGCACCCAGCACCCCGAGCACTGAGCACCCAGCACCCTGAGCACTGAGCACCCAGCACCCCAAGCACTGAGCACCCAGCACCCTGAGTACTGAGTACTGAGCACCCTGAGTACTGAGCACCCAGCACCCGGAGCACTGAGCACCCAGCACCCTGAGTACTGAGCACCGAGCACCCCGAGCACTGAGCACCCAGCACCCTGAGTACTGAGCACCCAGCACCAAAAGTACTGAGCACCGAGCATCCTGATCACTGAGCACCGAGCACCCCGAGCCCTGAGCACCCAGCACCCTGAGTACTGAGCACCCAGCACCAAGAGTACTGAGCAGCAAGCACCCCGAGCACTGAGCACCCAGCACCCTGAGTAATGAGCACCCAGCACCCCGAGTACTGAGCACCCAGCACCGTGAGTACTGAGCACCCACCACCCTGAGTACTGAGCACCCAGCACCCTGAGCACTGAGCACAAAGCACGCTGAGTACTGAGCACCCTGAGTACTGAGCAACCAGCACCCTGAGTACTGAGCACCCAGCACCCCGAGCACTGAGCACCCAGCACCCCGAGAATGAGCACCCAGCACCCTGAGTACTGAGCACCCAGCACCCTGAGTACCGAGCACCCAGCACCCCGAGCACTGAGCACCCTGAATACTGAGCACCCAGCACCCTGAGTACTGTGCACTAAGCACCCAGAGCGCTGAGCACCCAGGACCCCGAGCACTGAGTACTGAGCACCCAGCACCCTGAGTACTGAGCACCGAGCTCCCCGAGCACTGAGCACACTGAGTACTGAGCACCCATCACCCTGAGTACTAAGCACCCAGCACCCTGTGCACTGAGCACCCAGCACCCTGAGTACTGAGCACCCAGCACCCCGAGCACTGAGCACCCAGCACCCTGAGTACTGAGCAACCAGCACCCTGAGTACTGTGCAACCCGAGCACTGAGCACCCAGCACCCTGAGTACTGAGCACCCTGAGGACTGAGCACCGATCACCCTGAGCACTGAGCACCCAGCACCCTGAGTACTGAGCACCCAGCACCCTGAGAACTGAGCACCCAGCACCCTGAATACTGAGCAGCGAGCACCCTGAGTACAGAGCACCCAGCACCCTGAGTACTGAGCACCCAGCACCCTGAGTACTGAGCACCGAGCACCCCGAGTACTGAGCACCCAGCATCCTGAGCACTCAGCAGCCAGCACCCCGAGCACTGAGCACACAGCACCCTGAGTACTGAGCTCCCAGCACCCCGAGCCCTGAGCACCCAGCACCCTGAGTACTGAGCACCCTGAGTACTGAGCACCGATCACCCTGAGCACTGAGCACCCAGCACCCTGAGTACTGAGCACCCAACGTACTGAGCACCGAGCATACCGAGCACTGAGTTCCCAGCACCCTGAGTACTGAGCACCGAGCACCCTGAGCACTGAGCACCCAGCACCCTGAGTACTGAGCACCGAGCACCCCGAGCACTGAGAACCCAGCGCCCTGAGCACTGAGCACCCTGAGGACTGAGCACCCAGCACCCTGAGTACTGAGCACCCAGCACCCTGAGTACTGAGCACCCAGCATCCTGAGTACTGAGCACCGATCACCCTGAGCACTGAGCAGCCAGCACCCGAGCACTGAGCACCCAGCACCCTGAGTACTGAGCACCCTGAGTACTGAGCACCCAGCACCCCGAGCACTGAGCACCCAGCAGACTGAGTACTGAGCACCCTGAGTGCTGAGCACCCAGCACCCTGAGCACTGAGAACCCAGCACCCTGAGCACTGAGTACCAGCACCCTGAGTACTGAGCACCCAGCACCCTGAGTACTTAGCACCCAGCACCTGAGCACTGAGCAACCAGCACCCTGAGTACTGAGCACCCAGCACCCTGTGTACTGAGAACCGAGCACCCCGAGTACTGAGCACCCAGCAACCTGAGCACTGAGCACCCAGCACCCTGAGCACTGAGCACACAGCACCCCGAGCACTGAGCACCCAGCAACCTGAGTACTGAGTACTGAGCACCCTGAGTACTGAGCACCCTGAGTACTGAGCACCCAGCACCCTGAGCACTGAGCACCCAGCACCCTGAGCACTGAGCACCCAGCACCCTGAGTAATGAGCACCCAGCACGAAAAGTACTGAGCATCGAGCATCCTGAGCACAGAGCACCGAGCACCCCGAGAACTGAGCACCCAGCACCCTGAGTACTGAGCATCCAGCACCAAGAGTACTGAGCAGCAAGCACCCTGAGCACTGAGCACCCAGCACCCTGAGTAATGAGCACCCAGCACCCCGAGTACTGAGCACCCAACACCCTGTGTACTGAGCACTGAGCACCCTGAGTACTGATCACCCAGGACCCTGAGCACTGAGCACCCCGAGCACTGAGCACCCAGCACCCTGAGCACTCAGCACCCAGCACCCCGAGCACTGAGCACCCAGCACCCTGAGCACTGAGCACCCAGCACCCTGAGCACGGAGCACCCCACCACTGAGCACCCAGCACCCTGAGTACTGAGCCCCCAGCACCCTGAGTACTGAGCACCCAGCACCCCGAGCACTGAGCACCCAGCACCCCGAGAATGAGCACCCAGCACCCTGAGTACTGAGAACCGAGCAACCTGAGTACTGAGCACCCAGCAGCCTGAATACTGAGCCCCCAGCACCCTGAGTACTGAGCACCCAGCACCCCGAACACTGAGCACCCAGCACCCCGAGAATGAGCACATAGCACCCTGAGTACTGAGCACCCAGCACCCTGAGTACTGAGCACTAAGCACCCAGAGCACTGAGCAACCAGCACCCCGAGCACGGAGCACCCAGGACACCGAGCACTGAGTACTGAGCACCCAGCACCCTGAGTACTGAGCACCGAGCTCCCCGAGCACTGAGCACCCACCACCCTGAGTACTGAGCACCCAGCACCCTGAGCACTGAGCACAAAGCACGCTGAGTACTGAGCACCCTGAGTACTGAGCACCGAGGACCCTGAGCACTGAGCACCCAGCACCCCGAGCACTGAGCACCCAGCACCCCGAGAATTGGCACCCAGCACCCTGAGTACTGAGAACCGAGCACCCTGAGTACTGAGCACACAGCACCCTGAGTACTGAGCACCCAGCACCAAGAGTACTGAGCAGCAAGCACCCCGAGCACTGAGCACCCAGCACCCTGAGTAATGAGCACCCAGCACCCCGAGTACTGAGCACCCAGCACCGTGAGTACTGAGCACCCACCACCCTTAGTACTAAGCACCCAGCACCCTGAGCACTGAGCACAAAGCATGCTGAGTACTGAGCACCCTGAGTACTGAGCACCGAGGACCCTGAGCACTGAGCACCCAGCACGCCGAGCACTGAGCACCCAGCACCCCGAGAATGGGCACGCAGCACCCTGAGTACTGAGAACAGAGCACCCTGAGTACTGAGCACCCAGCACGCTGAGCACTGAGCAGCCAGCACCCCGAGTACTGAGCACCCAGCACCCCGAGCACTGAGCACCCAGCACCCGGAGAATGAGCACCCAGCAACCTGAGTACTGAGCACCCAGCACCCTGAGTACTGAGCACCCAACAAGCCGAGCACTGAGCACCCTGAATACTGAGCACCCAGCACCCTGAGTACTGTGCACTAAGCACCCAGAGCGCTGAGCACCCAGGACCCCGAGCACTGAGTACTGAGCACCCAGCACCCTGAGTACTGAGCACCGAACTCCCCGAGCACTGAGCACCCTGAGTACTGAGAACACATCACCCTGAGTACTGAGCACCCAGCACCCTGTGCACTGAGCACACAGCACCCTGAGTACTGAGCACCGAGCACCCCGAGCACTGAGCACCCAGCACCCTGAGTACTGAGCACCCAGCACCCTGAGTCCTGAGCAACCCGAGCACTGAGCACCCAGCACCCTGAGTACTGAGCACCGTGAGGACTGAGCACCGATCACCCTGAGCACTGAGCACCCAGCACCCTGAGTACTGAGCACCCAGCACCCTGAGTACTGAGCAGCCAGCACCCTGAGCACTGAGCACCCAGCACCCTGAGTACTGAGCAGCCAGCACCCTGAGTACTGAGCACCCAGCACCCTGAGTACTGAGCACCCAGCACCCTGAGTACTGAGCACCGAGCACCACGAGTACTGAGCACCCAGCACCCTGAGGACTCAGCACACATCACCCCGAGCTCTGAGCACCCAGCACCCTGAGTACTGAGCTCCCAGCACCCCGAGCCCTGAGCACCCAGCACCCTGAGTACTGAGCACCCTGAGTACTGAGCACCGATCACCCTGAGCACTGAGCACCCAGCACCCTGAGTACTGAGCACCCAACGTACTGAGCACTGAGCACCCTGCACCCTGAGCACTGAGCACCCAGCAACCTGAGTACTGAGCACCCAGCACCCTGAGTACTGAACACCCAGCACCCTGAGCACTGAGCACTGAGCACCCAGCACCCTGAGCACTGAGCACCCAGCACCCTGAGCACGGAGCACCCCGAGGACTGAGCACCCAGCACCCTGAGCACTGAGCACCCAGCACCTTGAGTACTGAGCACCGAGCACATCGAGCACTGAGCACCCAGCACCCTGAGTACTGAGCACCGAGCACCCCGAGCACTGATCACCCAGCGCCCTGAGCACTGAGCACCCTGAGGACTGAGCACCCAGCACCCTGAGTACTGAGCACCCAGCACCCTGAGTACTGAGCACCCAGCATCCTGACTACTGAGCAACGATCACCCTGAGCACTGAGCACCCAGCACCGGAGCACTGAGCACCCAGCACCCTGAGTACTGAGCACCCTGAGTACTGAGCACCCAGCAACCCATGCACTGAGCACCCAGCACCCTGAGTACTGAGCACCCTGAGTGCTGAGCACCCAGCACCCTGAGCACTGAGCACCCAGCACCCTGAGCACTGAGCACCCAGCACCCTGAGTACTGAGCACCCAGCACCCTGAGTACTTAGCACCCAGCACCTGAACACTGAGCACCCAGCACCCTGAGTACTGAGCACCCAGCACACTGTGTACTGAGCACTGAGCACCCTGAGTACTAAGCACCCAGCACCCTGAGTACTGAGCACCCAGCACCCTGAGCACTGAGCACCCAGCACCCCGAGCACTGAGCACCCAGCACCCTGAACACTCAGCACCCGGCACCCCGAGCACTGAGCACCCAGCACCCTGAGCACTGAGCACCCAGCATCCTGAGCACGGAGCACCCCGAGGACTGAGCACCCAGCACCCTGAGTACTGAGCCCCCAGCACCCTGAGTACTGAGCACCCAGCACCCCGAACACTGAGCACCCAGCACCCCGAGAATGAGCTCCCAGCACCCTGAGTACTGAGAACCGAGCACCCTGAGTACTGAGCACCCAGCACCCTGAGTACTGAGCACCCAGCACCCCGAGCACTGAGCTCCCAGCACCCCAAGAATGAGCACCCAGCACCCTGAGTACTGAGCACCCAGCACCCTTTGTACTGAGCACTAAGCACCCAGAACACTGAGCAACCAGCACCCCGAGCACGGAGCACCCAGGACCCCGAGCACTGAGTACTGAGCACCCAGCACCCTAAGTACTGAGCACTGAGCTCCCCGAGCACTGAGCACCCAGCACACTGAGCACTGAGCACCCAGCACCCTGAGCACTGAGCACCCAGCACCCTGAGTACTGAGCACCCAGCATGCTGAGTACTGAGCACCCAGCACCCCGAGCACTGAGCACCCAGCACCCTGCGTACTGAGCACTGAGCACCCAGCACCCCGAGCACTGAGCACCCAGCACCCTGTGTACTGAGCACTGAGCACCCTGAGTACTAAGCACCCAGCACCCTGAGTACTGAGCACCCAGGACCCTGAGCACTGAGCACCGAGCACCCCGAGCACTGAGCACCCAGCACCCTGAGGACTCAGCACCCATCACCCCGATCACTGAGCACCCACCACCCTGAGCACTGAGCACCCAGCACCCTGAGCACTGAGCACCCAGGACCCAGAGCACTGAGCAACCAGCACCCTGAGCACTGAGCACCCAGCACCCTGAGTACTGAGCAGTGAGCACCGTGAGTACTGAGCACCCAGCACCCTGAGTACTGAGCACCGAGCACCCCGAGTACTGAGCACCCAGCACCCTGAGCACTCAGCACCCAGCACCCTGAGTACTGAGCACCCTGAGTACTGAGCACCGATCACCCTGAGCACTGAGCAATCAGCACCCTGAGTATTGAGCACCCAGCACCCTGAGCACTGAGCACTGAGCACCCAGCACCCCGAGCACTGAGCACCCAGCACCCCGAGCACTGAGCACCCAGCACCCTGAGCACTGAGCACCCAGCACCCTGAGCACTGAGCACCCAGCACCCTGAGTACTGAGCACCCAGCACCCTGAGTACTGAGCACCCAGCACCGTGAGAACTGAGCACTCAGCACCCTGAGTACTGAGCACCGAGCACCCCGAGCACTGAGCACCCAGCACCCTGAGCACTGAGCACCCTGAGGACTGAGCACCCTGAGGACTGAGCACCCAGCACCCTGAGCACTGAGCACCGATCACCCTGAGCACTGAGCACCCAGCACCCGAGCACTGAGCACCCAGCACCCTTAGTACTGAGCACCCAGCACCCCGAGCACTGAGCACCCGGCACCCTGAGTACTGAGAACCCTGAGTACTGAGCACTGAGCACCCAACACCCTGAGGACTGAGTACCCAGCACCCTGAGCACTGAGCACCCAGCACCCTGAGTACTGAGCACTGATCACCCTGAGCACTGAGCACCCAGCACCCCGAGCACTGAGCACCCAGCACCCTGAGTACTGAGCAGCCAGCACCCTGAGCACTGAGCACCCAGCACCCTGAGTACTGAGCACCCAGCACCCTGAGTACTGAGCACCCAGCACCCTGGGCACTGAGCACCCAGCACCCTGAGTACTGAGCACCGAGCACCCTGAGTACTGAGCACCCAGCACCCTGAGTACTGAGCACCCAGCACCCTGAGCACTGATCACCCTGCACCCTGAGCACTGAGCACCCAGCAACCTGAGTACTGAGCACCCAGCACCCTGAGTACTGAACACCCAGCACCCTGAGCACTGAGCACTGAGCACCCAGCACCCTGAGCACTGAGCACCCAGCACCCTGAGCACGGAGCACCCCGAGGACTGAGCACCCAGCACCCTGAGCACTGAGCACCCAGCACCTTGAGTACTGAGCACCGAGCACATCGAGCACTGAGCACCCTGAGTACTGAGCACCCAGCACCCCTATCACTGAGCACCCTGCACCCTGAGCACTGAGCACTGAGCACCCTGAGCACTGAGTACTGAGCACTGAGCACCCTGAGCACTGAGCACCCAGCACCCCGAGTACTGAGCACCCAGCACCCCGAGCACTGAGCACCCAGCGCCCCGAGCACTGAGCACCCAGCACCCCGAGCACTGAGCACTGAGCACCCTGAGCACTGAGCACCCAGCACCCCGAGTACTGAGCACTGAGCACCCTGAGTACTGAGCACCAAGCACCCCGAGTACTGAGCACTGAGCACCCTGAATACTGAGCACCCAGCACCCTGAGCACTGAGCACCCAGCACCCTGAGTACTGAGCACTGAGAACCCAGCACCCCGAGCACTGAGCACCCAGCACCCTGAGTACTGAGCACCGAGCACCCTGAGTACTGAGCACCAAGCACCCTGATCACTGAGCACGGAGCACCCCGCGGACTGAGCACCCAGCACCCTGAGCACTGAGCACCCAGCACCTTGAGTACTGAGCACCGAGCACCCCGAGCACTGAACACCCAGCACCCTGAGTATTGAGCACCCAGCACCCTGAGCACTGAGCACCCAGCACCCTGAGCACTAAGCACGCAGCACCCCGAGCACTGAGGACCCAGCACCCTGAGTACTGAGCACCCAGCACCCTGAGTACTGAGAACCCAGCACCCTGAGTACTGAGCACCCAGCACCCTGAGCACTGAGCACCCAGCACCCAGAGTACTGAGCACCCAGCACCCTGAGTACTGAGCACCCAGCACCGTGAGAACTGAGCACTCAGCACCCTGAGTACTGAGCACCGAGCACCCCGAGCACTGAGCACCCAGCACCCTGAGCACTGAGCACCCTGAGGACTGAGCACCCAGCACCCTGAGCACTGAGCACCGATCACCCTGAGCACTGAGCACCCAGCACCCCGAGCACTGAGCACCCAGCACCCTGAGCACTGAGCACCCTGAGGACTGAGCACCCAGCACCCTGAGCACTGAGCACCGATCACCCTGAGCACTGAGCACCCAGCACCCCGAGCACTGAGCACCCAGCACCCTGAGTACTGAGCACCCAGCACCCCGAGCACTGAACACCCAGCACCCTGAGCACTGAGCACTGAGCACCCTGCACCCTGAGCACTGAGCACCCAGCACCCTGAGCACGGAGCACCCCGAGGACTGAGCACCCAGCACCCTGAGCACTGAGCACCCAGCACCTTGAGTATTGAGCACCGAGCACATCGAGCACTGAGCACCCTGAGTACTGAGCACCCAGCACCCCTATCACTGAGCACCCTGCACCCTGAGCACTGAGCACCCAGCACCCTGAGCACTGAGCACCCAGCACCCTGAGTACTGAGCACCCAGCACGCTGAGTACTGAGCACCCAGCACCTCGAGCACTGAGCAACCAGCACCCTGAGCACGGAGCACCCCGAGGACTGAGCACCCAGCACCTTGAGTACTGAGCACCGAGCACCTCGAGCACTAAGCACCCAGCACCCTGAGTACTGAGCACCCAGCACCCTGAGCACTGAGCACCCAGCACCCTGAGCACTGAGGACCCAGCACCCTGAGCACTGAGCACCCAGCACCCTGAGTACTGAGCACCCAACACCCAGAGTACTGAGCACCCAGCACCCTGAACACTGAGCACCCAGCAACCTGAGTACTGAGCACCCAGCACCCTGAGTACTGAACACCCAGCACCCTGAGCACTGAGCACTGAGCACCCTGAGCACTGAGTACTGAGCACTGAGCACCCTGAGCACTGAGCACCCAGCACCCCGAATACTGAGCACACAGCACCCCGAGCACTGAGCACCCAGCGCCCCGAGCACTGAGCACCCAGCACCCCGAGCACTGAGCACTGAGCACCCTGAGCACTGAGCACCCAGCACCCCGAGTACTGAGCACTGAGCACCCTGAGTACTGAGCACCAAGCACCCCGAGTACTGAGCACTGAGCACCCTGAATACTGAGCACCCAGCAACCTGAGCACTGAGCACCCAGCACCCTGAGTACTGAGCACTGAGAACCCAGCACCCCGAGCACTGAGCACCCAGCACCCTGAGTACTGAGCACCGAGCACCCTGAGTACTGAGCACCAAGCACCCTGATCACTGAGCACGGAGCACCCCGCGGACTGAGCACCCAGCACCCTGAGCAATGAGCACCCAGCACCTTGAGTACTGAGCACCCAGCACCCTGAGTACTCAGCAACCAGCACCCTGAGCACTGAGCACCCAGCACCCTGAGCACTGAGCACTGAGCACCCAGCACCCCGAGCACTGAGCACCCAGCACCGCGAGCACTGAGCACCCAGCACCCTGAGCACTGAGCACCCAGCACCCTGAGCACTGAGCACCCAGCACCCTGAGTACTGAGCACCCAGCACCCTGAGTACTGAGCACCCAGCACCGTGAGAACTGAGCACTCAGCACCCTGAGTACTGAGCACCGAGCACCCCGAGCACTGAGCACCCAGCACCCTGAGCACTGAGCACCCTGAGGACTGAGCACCCAGCACCCTGAGCACTGAGCACCGATCACCCTGAGCACTGAGCACCCAGCACCCCGAGCACTGAGCACCCAGCACCCTGAGTACTGAGCACCCAGCAACCCGAGCACTGAGCACCCGGCACCCTGAGTACTGAGAACCCTGAGTACTGAGCACTGAGCACCCAACACCCTGAGGACTGAGTACCCAGCACCCTGAGCACTGAGCACCCAGCACCCTGAGTACTGAGCACTGATCACCCTGAGCACTGAGCACCCAGCACCCTGAGCACTGAGCACCCAGCACCCTGAGTACTGAGCAGCCAGCACCCTGAGCACTGAGCACCCAGCACCCTGAGTACTGAGCACCCAGCACCCTGAGTACTGAGCACCCAGCACCCTGGGCACTGAGCACCCAGCACCCTGAGTACTGAGCACCGAGCACCCTGAGTACTGAGCACCCAGCACCCTGAGTACTGAGCACCCAGCACCCTGAGTACTGAGCACCCATCACCCCGAGTACTGAGCACTGAGCACCCTGAGTACTGAGCACCAAGCACCCCGAGTACTGAGCACTGAGCACCCTGAATACTGAGCACCCAGCACCCTGAGCACTGAGCACCCAGCACCCTGAGTACTGAGCACTGAGAACCCAGCACCCCGAGCACTGAGCACCCAGCACCCTGAGTACTGAGCACCGAGCACCCTGAGTACTGAGCACCAAGCACCCTGATCACTGAGCACGGAGCACCCCGCAGACTGAGCACCCAGCACCCTGAGCACTGAGCACCCAGCACCTTGAGTACTGAGCACCGAGCACCCCGAGCACTGAACACCCAGCACCCTGAGTATTGAGCACCCAGCACCCTGAGCACTGAGCACCCAGCACCCTGAGCACTAAGCACGCAGCACCCCGAGCACTGAGGACCCAGCACCCTGAGCACTGAGCACCCTGAGGACTGAGCACCCAGCACCCTGAGCACTGAGCACCGATCACCCTGAGCACTGAGCACCCAGCACCCCGAGCACTGAGCACCGAGCACCCCGAGCACTGAGCACCCAGAACCCTGAGCACTGAGCACCCTGAGGACTGAGCACCCAGCACCCTGAGCACTGAGCACCGATCACCCTGAGCACTGAGCACCCAGCACCCCGAGCACTGAGCACCCAGCACCCTGAGCACTGAGCACCCTGAGGACTGAGCACCCAGCACCCTGAGCACTGAGCACCGATCACCCTGAGCACTGATCACCCAGCACCCCGAGCACTGAGCACCCAGCACCCTGAGTACTAAGCACCCAGCACCCCGAGCACTGAACACCCAGCACCCTGAGCACTGAGCACTGAGCACCCAGCACCCTGAGCACTGAGCACCCAGCACCCTGAGCACGGAGCACCCCGAGGACTGAGCACCCAGCACCCTCAGCACTGAGCACCCAGCACCTTGAGTATTGAGCACTGAGCACATCGAGCACTGAGCACCCTGAGTACTGAGCACCCAGCACCCCTATCACTGAGCACCCTGCACCCTGAGCACTGAGCACCCAGCACCCTGAGCACTGAGCACCCAGCACCCTGAGTACTGAGCACCAAGCACGCTGAGTACTGAGCACCCAGCACCTCGAGCACTGAGCAACCAGCACCCTGAGCACGGAGCACCCCGAGGACTGAGCACCCAGCACCTTGAGTACTGAGCACCGAGCACCTCGAGCACTAAGCACCCAGCACCCTGAGTACTGAGCACCCAGCACCCTGAGCACTGAGCACCCAGCACCCTGAGCACTGAGCACCCAGCACCCTGAGCACTGAGCACCCAGCACCCTGAGTACTGAGCACCCAACACCCAGAGTACTGAGCACCCAGCACCCTGAACACTGAGCACCCAGCAACCTGAGTACTGAGCACCCAGCACCCTGAGTACTGAACACCCAGCACCCTGAGCACTGAGCACTGAGCACCCTGAGCACTGAGTACTGAGCACTGAGCACCCTGAGCACTGAGCACCCAGCACCCCGAGTACTGAGCACCCAGCACCCCGAGCACTGAGCACCCAGCGCCCCGAGCACTGAGCACCCTGAGCACTGAGCACCCAGCACCCCGAGTACTGAGCACTGAGCACCCTGAATACTGAGCACCCAGCAACCTGAGCACTGAGCACCCAGCACCCTGAGTACTGAGTACTGAGAACCCAGCACCCCGAGCACTGAGCACCCAGCACCCTGAGTACTGAGCACCGAGCACCCTGAGTACTGAGCACCAAGCACCCTGATCACTGAGCACGGAGCACCCTGCGGACTGAGCACCCAGCACCCTGAGCAATGAGCACCCAGCACCTTGAGTACTGAGCACCCAGCACCCTGAGTACTCAGCAACCAGCACCCTGAGCACTGAGCACCCAGCACCCTGAGCACTGAGCACCCAGCACCCCGAGCACTGAGCACCCAGCACCGCGAGCACTGAGCACCCAGCACCCTGAGCACTGAGCACCCAGCACCCTGAGCACTGAGCACCCAGCACCCTGAGTACTGAGCACCCAGCACCCTGAGTACTGAGCACCCAGCACCGTGAGAACTGAGCACTCAGCACCCTGAGTACTGAGCACCGAGCACCCCGAGCACTGAGCACCCAGCACCCTGAGCACTGAGCACCCTGAGGACTGAGCACCCAGCACCCTGAGCACTGAGCACCGATCACCCTGAGCACTGAGCACCCAGCACCCCGAGCACTGAGCACCCAGCACCCTGAGCACTGAGCACCCAGCACCCTGATTACGGAGCACCCCGACCACTGAGCACCCAGCACCCTGAGTACTGAGCCCCCAGCACCCTGAGTACTGAGCACCCAGCACCCCGAGCACTGAGCACCCAGCACCCCGAGAATGAGCACCCAGCACCCTGAGTACTGAGAACCGAGCACCCTGAGTACTGAGCACCCAGCACATTGAGTACTGAGCCCCCAGCACCCTGAGTACTGAGCACCCAGCACCCCGATCACTGAGCACCCAGCACCCCGAGAATGAGCACACAGCACCCTGAGTACTGAGCACCCAGCACCCTGAGTACTGAGCACTAAGCACCCAGAGCACTGAGCAACCAGCACCCCGAGCACGGAGCACCCAGGACCCTGAGCACTGAGTACTGAGCACCCAGCACCCTGAGTACTGAGCACCAAGCTCCCCGAGCACTGAGCACCCACCACCCTGAGTACTGAGCTCCCAGCAACCTGAGCACTGAGCACAAAGCACGCTGAGTACTGAGCACCCTGAGTACTGAGCAACGAGGACCCTGAGCACTGAGCACCCAGCACCCCGAGCACTGAGCACCCAGCACCCCGAGAATGGGCACCCAGCACCCTGAGTACTGAGAACCGAGGACCCTGAGTACTGAGCACCCAGCACCCTGAGCACTGAGCACCCAGCACCCTGAGCACTGAGCACCCAGCACCCAGAGCACTGAGCACCCAGCACCCTGAGCACTGAGCACCCAGCACCCTGAGCACTGAGCACCCAGGACCCTGAGTAGAGAGCATCCAACGTACTGAGCACCGAGCACCCCGAGCACTGAGCACCCACCACCCTGAGGACTGAGCACCGATCACCCCGAGCACTGAGCACCCAGCACCCTGAGTACTGAGCTCCGAGCACCCCGAGCACTGAGCACCCAGGGCCCCGAGCACTGAGCACCCAGCACCCTGAGCACTAAGCACCCAGCGTACTGAGCACCCAGCACCCCAAGCACGGAGCACCCAGGACCCCGAGCACTGAGTACTGAGCACCCAGCACCCTGAGTACTGAGCACCGAGCACCCTGAGCACTGAGCACCCAGCACCCCGAGCACGGAGCACCCAGGACCCCGAGCACTGAGTACTGAGCACCCAGCACCCTGAGTACTGAGCAGCAAGCAACCCGAGCACTGAGCACCCAGCACCCTGAGTACTGAGCACCCAGCACCCTAAGTACTGAGCACTGAGCTCCCCGAGCACTGAGCACCCAGCACACTGAGCACTGAGCACCCAGCACCCTGAGCACTGAGCACCCAGCACCCTGAGTACTGAGCACCCAGCATGCTGAGTACTGAGCACCCAGCACCCCGAGCACTGAGCACCCAGCACCCTGCGTACTGAGCACTGAGCACCCAGCACCCCGAGCACTGAGCACCCAGCACCCTGTGTACTGAGCACTGAGCACCCTGAGTACTAAGCACCCAGCACCCTGAGTACTGAGCACCCAGGACCCTGAGCACTGAGCACCGAGCACCCCGAGCACTGAGCACCCAGCACCCTGAGGACTCAGCACCCATCACCCCGATCACTGAGCACCCACCACCCTGAGCACTGAGCACCCAGCACCCTGAGCACTGAGCACCCAGGACCCAGAGCACTGAGCAACCAGCACCCTGAGCACTGAGCACCCAGCACCCTGAGTACTGAGCAGTGAGCACCGTGAGTACTGAGCACCCAGCACCCTGAGTACTGAGCACCGAGCACCCCGAGTACTGAGCACCCAGCACCCTGAGCACTCAGCACCCAGCACCCTGAGTACTGAGCACCCTGAGTACTGAGCACCGATCACCCTGAGCACTGAGCAATCAGCACCCTGAGTATTGAGCACCCAGCACCCTGAGCACTGAGCACTGAGCACCCAGCACCCCGAGCACTGAGCACCCAGCACCCCGAGCACTGAGCACCCAGCACCCTGAGCACTGAGCACCCAGCACCCTGAGCACTGAGCACCCAGCACCCTGAGTACTGAGCACCCAGCACCCTGAGTACTGAGCACCCAGCACCGTGAGAACTGAGCACTCAGCACCCTGAGTACTGAGCACCGAGCACCCCGAGCACTGAGCACCCAGCACCCTGAGCACTGAGCACCCTGAGGACTGAGCACCCTGAGGACTGAGCACCCAGCACCCTGAGCACTGAGCACCGATCACCCTGAGCACTGAGCACCCAGCACCCCGAGCACTGAGCACCCAGCACCCTGAGTACTGAGCACCCAGCACCCCGAGCACTGAGCACCCGGCACCCTGAGTACTGAGAACCCTGAGTACTGAGCACTGAGCACCCAACACCCTGAGGACTGAGTACCCAGCACCCTGAGCACTGAGCACCCAGCACCCTGAGTACTGAGCACTGATCACCCTGAGCACTGAGCACCCAGCACCCCGAGCACTGAGCACCCAGCACCCTGAGTACTGAGCAGCCAGCACCCTGAGCACTGAGCACCCAGCACCCTGAGTACTGAGCACCCAGCACCCTGAGTACTGAGCACCCAGCACCCTGGGCACTGAGCACCCAGCACCCTGAGTACTGAGCACCGAGCACCCTGAGTACTGAGCACCCAGCACCCTGAGTACTGAGCACCCAGCACCCTGAGCACTGATCACCCTGCACCCTGAGCACTGAGCACCCAGCAACCTGAGTACTGAGCACCCAGCACCCTGAGTACTGAACACCCAGCACCCTGAGCACTGAGCACTGAGCACCCAGCACCCTGAGCACTGAGCACCCAGCACCCTGAGCACGGAGCACCCCGAGGACTGAGCACCCAGCACCCTGAGCACTGAGCACCCAGCACCTTGAGTACTGAGCACCGAGCACATCGAGCACTGAGCACCCTGAGTACTGAGCACCCAGCACCCCTATCACTGAGCACCCTGCACCCTGAGCACTGAGCACTGAGCACCCTGAGCACTGAGTACTGAGCACTGAGCACCCTGAGCACTGAGCACCCAGCACCCCGAGTACTGAGCACCCAGCACCCCCAGCACTGAGCACCCAGCGCCCCGAGCACTGAGCACCCAGCACCCCGAGCACTGAGCACTGAGCACCCTGAGCACTGAGCACCCAGCACCCCGAGTACTGAGCACTGAGCACCCTGAGTACTGAGCACCAAGCACCCCGAGTACTGAGCACTGAGCACCCTGAATACTGAGCACCCAGCACCCTGAGCACTGAGCACCCAGCACCCTGAGTACTGAGCACTGAGAACCCAGCACCCCGAGCACTGAGCACCCAGCACCCTGAGTACTGAGCACCGAGCACCCTGAGTACTGAGCACCAAGCACCCTGATCACTGAGCACGGAGCACCCCGCGGACTGAGCACCCAGCACCCTGAGCACTGAGCACCCAGCACCTTGAGTACTGAGCACCGAGCACCCCGAGCACTGAACACCCAGCACCCTGAGTATTGAGCACCCAGCACCCTGAGCACTGAGCACCCAGCACCCTGAGCACTAAGCACGCAGCACCCCGAGCACTGAGGACCCAGCACCCTGAGTACTGAGCACCCAGCACCCTGAGTACTGAGAACCCAGCACCCTGAGTACTGAGCACCCAGCACCCTGAGCACTGAGCACCCAGCACCCAGAGTACTGAGCACCCAGCACCCTGAGTACTGAGCACCCAGCACCGTGAGAACTGAGCACTCAGCACCCTGAGTACTGAGCACCGAGCACCCCGAGCACTGAGCACCCAGCACCCTGAGCACTGAGCACCCTGAGGACTGAGCACCCAGCACCCTGAGCACTGAGCACCGATCACCCTGAGCACTGAGCACCCAGCACCCCGAGCACTGAGCACCCAGCACCCTGAGCACTGAGCACCCTGAGGACTGAGCACCCAGCACCCTGAGCACTGAGCACCGATCACCCTGAGCACTGAGCACCCAGCACCCCGAGCACTGAGCACCCAGCACCCTGAGTACTGAGCACCCAGCACCCCGAGCACTGAACACCCAGCACCCTGAGCACTGAGCACTGAGCACCCTGCACCCTGAGCACTGAGCACCCAGCACCCTGAGCACGGAGCACCCCGAGGACTGAGCACCCAGCACCCTGAGCACTGAGCACCCAGCACCTTGAGTATTGAGCACCGAGCACATCGAGCACTGAGCACCCTGAGTACTGAGCACCCAGCACCCCTATCACTGAGCACCCTGCACCCTGAGCACTGAGCACCCAGCACCCTGAGCACTGAGCACCCAGCACCCTGAGTACTGAGCACCCAGCACGCTGAGTACTGAGCACCCAGCACCTCGAGCACTGAGCAACCAGCACCCTGAGCACGGAGCACCCCGAGGACTGAGCACCCAGCACCTTGAGTACTGAGCACCGAGCACCTCGAGCACTAAGCACCCAGCACCCTGAGTACTGAGCACCCAGCACCCTGAGCACTGAGCACCCAGCACCCTGAGCACTGAGGACCCAGCACCCTGAGCACTGAGCACCCAGCACCCTGAGTACTGAGCACCCAACACCCAGAGTACTGAGCACCCAGCACCCTGAACACTGAGCACCCAGCAACCTGAGTACTGAGCACCCAGCACCCTGAGTACTGAACACCCAGCACCCTGAGCACTGAGCACTGAGCACCCTGAGCACTGAGTACTGAGCACTGAGCACCCTGAGCACTGAGCACCCAGCACCCCGAATACTGAGCACACAGCACCCCGAGCACTGAGCACCCAGCGCCCCGAGCACTGAGCACCCAGCACCCCGAGCACTGAGCACTGAGCACCCTGAGCACTGAGCACCCAGCACCCCGAGTACTGAGCACTGAGCACCCTGAGTACTGAGCACCAAGCACCCCGAGTACTGAGCACTGAGCACCCTGAATACTGAGCACCCAGCAACCTGAGCACTGAGCACCCAGCACCCTGAGTACTGAGCACTGAGAACCCAGCACCCCGAGCACTGAGCACCCAGCACCCTGAGTACTGAGCACCGAGCACCCTGAGTACTGAGCACCAAGCACCCTGATCACTGAGCACGGAGCACCCCGCGGACTGAGCACCCAGCACCCTGAGCAATGAGCACCCAGCACCTTGAGTACTGAGCACCCAGCACCCTGAGTACTCAGCAACCAGCACCCTGAGCACTGAGCACCCAGCACCCTGAGCACTGAGCACTGAGCACCCAGCACCCCGAGCACTGAGCACCCAGCACCGCGAGCACTGAGCACCCAGCACCCTGAGCACTGAGCACCCAGCACCCTGAGCACTGAGCACCCAGCACCCTGAGTACTGAGCACCCAGCACCCTGAGTACTGAGCACCCAGCACCGTGAGAACTGAGCACTCAGCACCCTGAGTACTGAGCACCGAGCACCCCGAGCACTGAGCACCCAGCACCCTGAGCACTGAGCACCCTGAGGACTGAGCACCCAGCACCCTGAGCACTGAGCACCGATCACCCTGAGCACTGAGCACCCAGCACCCCGAGCACTGAGCACCCAGCACCCTGAGTACTGAGCACCCAGCAACCCGAGCACTGAGCACCCGGCACCCTGAGTACTGAGAACCCTGAGTACTGAGCACTGAGCACCCAACACCCTGAGGACTGAGTACCCAGCACCCTGAGCACTGAGCACCCAGCACCCTGAGTACTGAGCACTGATCACCCTGAGCACTGAGCACCCAGCACCCCGAGCACTGAGCACCCAGCACCCTGAGTACTGAGCAGCCAGCACCCTGAGCACTGAGCACCCAGCACCCTGAGTACTGAGCACCCAGCACCCTGAGTACTGAGCACCCAGCACCCTGGGCACTGAGCACCCAGCACCCTGAGTACTGAGCACCGAGCACCCTGAGTACTGAGCACCCAGCACCCTGAGTACTGAGCACCCAGCACCCTGAGTACTGAGCACCCATCACCCCGAGTACTGAGCACTGAGCACCCTGAGTACTGAGCACCAAGCACCCCGAGTACTGAGCACTGAGCACCCTGAATACTGAGCACCCAGCACCCTGAGCACTGAGCACCCAGCACCCTGAGTACTGAGCACTGAGAACCCAGCACCCCGAGCACTGAGCACCCAGCACCCTGAGTACTGAGCACCGAGCACCCTGAGTACTGAGCACCAAGCACCCTGATCACTGAGCACGGAGCACCCCGCAGACTGAGCACCCAGCACCCTGAGCACTGAGCACCCAGCACCTTGAGTACTGAGCACCGAGCACCCCGAGCACTGAACACCCAGCACCCTGAGTATTGAGCACCCAGCACCCTGAGCACTGAGCACCCAGCACCCTGAGCACTAAGCACGCAGCACCCCGAGCACTGAGGACCCAGCACCCTGAGCACTGAGCACCCTGAGGACTGAGCACCCAGCACATTGAGCACTGAGCACCGATCACCCTGAGCACTGAGCACCCAGCACCCCGAGCACTGAGCACCGAGCACCCCGAGCACTGAGCACCCAGCACCCTGAGCACTGAGCACCCTGAGGACTGAGCACCCAGCACCCTGAGCACTGAGCACCGATCACCCTGAGCACTGAGCACCCAGCACCCCGAGCACTGAGCACCCAGCACCCTGAGCACTGAGCACCCTGAGGACTGAGCACCCAGCACCCTGAGCACTGAGCACCGATCACCCTGAGCACTGATCACCCAGCACCCCGAGCACTGAGCACCCAGCACCCTGAGTACTAAGCACCCAGCACCCCGAGCACTGAACACCCAGCACCCTGAGCACTGAGCACTGAGCACCCAGCACCCTGAGCACTGAGCACCCAGCACCCTGAGCACGGAGCACCCCGAGGACTGAGCACCCAGCACCCTCAGCACTGAGCACCCAGCACCTTGAGTATTGAGCACTGAGCACATCGAGCACTGAGCACCCTGAGTACTGAGCACCCAGCACCCCTATCACTGAGCACCCTGCACCCTGAGCACTGAGCACCCAGCACCCTGAGCACTGAGCACCCAGCACCCTGAGTACTGAGCACCCAGCACGCTGAGTACTGAGCACCCAGCACCTCGAGCACTGAGCAACCAGCACCCTGAGCACGGAGCACCCCGAGGACTGAGCACCCAGCACCTTGAGTACTGAGCACCGAGCACCTCGAGCACTAAGCACCCAGCACCCTGAGTACTGAGCACCCAGCACCCTGAGCACTGAGCACCCAGCACCCTGAGCACTGAGCACCCAGCACCCTGAGCACTGAGCACCCAGCACCCTGAGTACTGAGCACCCAACACCCAGAGTACTGATCACCCAGCACCCTGAACACTGAGCACCCAGCAACCTGAGTACTGAGCACCCAGCACCCTGAGTACTGAACACCCAGCACCCTGAGCACTGAGCACTGAGCACCCTGAGCACTGAGTACTGAGCACTGAGCACCCTGAGCACTGAGCACCCAGCACCCCGAGTACTGAGCACCCAGCACCCCGAGCACTGAGCACCCAGCGCCCCGAGCACTGAGCACCCTGAGCACTGAGCACCCAGCACCCCGAGTACTGAGCACTGAGCACCCTGAATACTGAGCACCCAGCAACCTGAGCACTGAGCACCCAGCACCCTGAGTACTGAGTACTGAGAACCCAGCACCCCGAGCACTGAGCACCCAGCACCCTGAGTACTGAGCACCGAGCACCCTGAGTACTGAGCACCAAGCACCCTGATCACTGAGCACGGAGCACCCCGCGGACTGAGCACCCAGCACCCTGAGCAATGAGCACCCAGCACCTTGAGTACTGAGCACCCAGCACCCTGAGTACTCAGCAACCAGCACCCTGAGCACTGAGCACCCAGCACCCTGAGCACTGAGCACCCAGCACCCCGAGCACTGAGCACCCAGCACCGCGAGCACTGAGCACCCAGCACCCTGAGCACTGAGCACCCAGCACCCTGAGCACTGAGCACCCAGCACCCTGAGTACTGAGCACCCAGCACCCTGAGTACTGAGCACCCAGCACCGTGAGAACTGAGCACTCAGCACCCTGAGTACTGAGCACCGAGCACCCCGAGCACTGAGCACCCAGCACCCTGAGCACTGAGCACCCTGAGGACTGAGCACCCAGCACCCTGAGCACTGAGCACCGATCACCCTGAGCACTGAGCACCCAGCACCCCGAGCACTGAGCACCCAGCACCCTGAGCACTGAGCACCCAGCACCCTGATTACGGAGCACCCCGACCACTGAGCACCCAGCACCCTGAGTACTGAGCCCCCAGCACCCTGAGTACTGAGCACCCAGCACCCCGAGCACTGAGCACCCAGCACCCCGAGAATGAGCACCCAGCACCCTGAGTACTGAGAACCGAGCACCCTGAGTACTGAGCACCCAGCACACTGAGTACTGAGCCCCCAGCACCCTGAGTACTGAGCACCCAGCACCCCGATCACTGAGCTCCCAGCACCCCGAGAATGAGCACACAGCACCCTGAGTACTGAGCACCCAGCACCCTGAGTACTGAGCACTAAGCACCCAGAGCACTGAGCAACCAGCACCCCGAGCACGGAGCACCCAGGACCCTGAGCACTGAGTACTGAGCACCCAGCACCCTGAGTACTGAGCACCAAGCTCCCCGAGCACTGAGCACCCACCACCCTGAGTACTGAGCTCCCAGCAACCTGAGCACTGAGCACAAAGCACGCTGAGTACTGAGCACCCTGAGTACTGAGCAACGAGGACCCTGAGCACTGAGCACCCAGCACCCCGAGCACTGAGCACCCAGCACCCCGAGAATGGGCACCCAGCACCCTGAGTACTGAGAACCGAGGACCCTGAGTACTGAGCACCCAGCACCCTGAGCACTGAGCACCCAGCACCCTGAGCACTGAGCACCCAGCACCCAGAGCACTGAGCACCCAGCACCCTGAGCACTGAGCACCCAGCACCCTGAGCACTGAGCACCCAGGACCCTGAGTAGAGAGCATCCAACGTACTGAGCACCGAGCACCCCGAGCACTGAGCACCCACCACCCTGAGGACTGAGCACCGATCACCCCGAGCACTGAGCACCCAGCACCCTGAGTACTGAGCTCCGAGCACCCCGAGCACTGAGCACCCAGGGCCCCGAGCACTGAGCACCCAGCACCCTGAGCACTAAGCACCCAGCGTACTGAGCACCCAGCACCCCAAGCACGGAGCACCCAGGACCCCGAGCACTGAGTACTGAGCACCCAGCACCCTGAGTACTGAGCACCGAGCACCCTGAGCACTGAGCACCCAGCACCCCGAGCACGGAGCACCCAGGACCCCGAGCACTGAGTACTGAGCACCCAGCACCCTGAGTACTGAGCAGCAAGCACCCCGAGCACTGAGCACCCAGCACCCTGAGTAATGAGCACCCAGCACCCCGAGTACTGAGCACCCAGCACCGGGAGTACTGAGCACCCACCACCCTGAGTACTGAGCACCCAGCACCCTGAGCACTGAGCACAAAGCATGCTGAGTACTGAGCACCCTGAGCACTGAGCACCGAGCACCCCGAGCACTGAGCACCCAGCACCCTGAGGACTCAGCACCCATCACCCCGATCACTGAGCACCCAGCACCCTGAGCACTGAGCACCCAGCACCCTGAGCACTGAGCACCCAGCACCCAGAGCACTGAGCACCCAGCACCCTGCGCACTGAGCACCCAGCACCCTGAGTACTGAGCAGCGAGCACCCTGAGTACTGAGCACCCAGCACCCTGAGTACTGAGCACCCAGCACCCTGAGTACTGAGCACCGAGCACCCCGAGTACTGAGCACCCAGCACCCTGAGAACTCAGCACCCAGCACCCCGAGCACTGAGCACCCAGCACCCTGAGTACTGAGCTCCCAGTACCCCGAGCACTGAGCACCCAGCACCCTGAGTACTGAGCACCCTGAGTACTGAGCACCGATCACCCTGGGCACTGAGCACCCAGCACCCTGAGTACTGAGCAACGAGCACCCTGAGTACTGAGCACCCAGCACCCTGAGTACTGAGCATCCAGCACCCTGAGCACTGAGCACCCAGCACCCTGAGCACTGAGCACCCAGCACCCTGAGTAGTGAGCATCCCGCACCCTGAGTACTGAACACCCAGCACCCTGAGCACTGAGCACTGAGCACCCAGCACCCTGAGCACTGTGCACCCAGCACCCTGAGCACTGAGCACCCAGCACCTTGAGTACTGAGCACCGAGCACATCGAGCACTGAGCACCCTGAGTACTGAGCACCCAGCACCCCTATCACTGAGCACCCTGCACCCTGAGCACTGAGCACAAAGCACCCTGAGTACTGAGCACCCAGCACGCTGAGTACTGAGCACCCAGCACCTCGAGCACTGAGCAACCAGCACCCTGAGCACGGAGCACCCTGAGGACTGAGCACCCAGCACCTTGAGTACTGAGCACCGAGCACCTCGAGCACTAAGCACCCAGCACCCTGAGTACTGAGCACCCAGCACCCTGAGCACTGAGCACCCAGCACCCTGAGCACTGAGCACCCAGCACCCCGAGCACTGAGCACCCAGCACCCTGAGTACTGAGCACCCAACACCCAGAGTACTGAGCACCCAGCACCCTGAACACTGAGCACCCAGCAACCTGAGTACTGAGCACCCAGCACCCTGAGTACTGAACACCCAGCACCCTGAGCACTGAGCACTGAGCACCCTGAGCACTGAGTACTGAGCACTGAGCACCCTGAGCACTGAGCACCCAGCACCCCGAGCACTGAGCACCCAGCAACCAGAGCACTGAGCACCCAGCAACCAGAGCACTGAGCACTGAGCACCCTGAGCACTGAGCACCCAGCACCCCGAGTACTGAGCACTGAGCACCCTGAGTACTGAGCACCAAGCACCCCGAGTACTGAGCACTGAGCACCCTGAATACTGAGCACCCAGCAACCTGAGCACTGAGCACCCAGCACCCTGAGTACTGAGCACTGAGAACCCAGCACCCCGAGCACTGAGCACCCAGCACCCTGAGTACTGAGCACCGAGCACCCTGAGTACTGAGCACCAAGCACCCTGATCACTGAGCACGGAGCACCCCGCGGACTGAGCACCCAGCACCCTGAGCACTGAGCATCCAGCACCTTGAGTACTGAGCACCGAGCACCCCGAGCACTGAACACCCAGCACCCTGAGTATTGAGCACCCAGCACCCTGAGCACTGAGCACCCAGCACCCCGAGCACTGAGCACCCAGCACCCTGAGTACTGAGCCCCCAGCACCCTGAGTACTGAGCACCCAGCACCCCGAGCACTGAGCACCCAGCACCCCGAGAATGAGCACCCAGCACCCTGAGTACTGAGAACCGAGCACCCTGAGTACTGAGCACCCAGCACACTGAGTACTGAGCCCCCAGCACCCTGAGTACTGAGCACCCAGCACCCCGATCACTGAGCACCCAGCACCCCGAGAATGAGCACACAGCACCCTGAGTACTGAGCACCCAGCACCCTGAGTACTGAGCACTAAGCACCCAGAGCACTTAGCAACCAGCACCCCGAGCACGGAGCACCCAGGACCCCGAGCACTGAGTACTGAGCACCCAGCACCCTGAGTACTGAGCACCGAGCTCCCCGAGCACTGAGCACCCACCACCCTGAGTACTGAGCTCCCAGCAACCTGAGCACTGAGCACAAAGCACGCTGAGTACTGAGCACCCTGAGTACTGAGCAACGAGGACCCTGAGCACTGAGCACACAGCACCCCGAGCACTGAGCACCCAGCACCCCGAGAATGGGCACCCAGCACCCTGAGTACTGAGAACCGAGGACCCTGAGTACTGAGCACCCAGCACCCTGAGTACTGAGCACCCAGCACCCCGAGTACTGAGCACCCAGCACCGTGAGTACTGAGCTCCCACCACCCTGAGTACTGAGCACCCAGCACCCTGAGCACTGAGCACAAAGCATGCTGAGTACTGAGCACCCTGAGCACTGAGCACCGAGCACCCCGAGCACTGAGCACCCAGCACCCTGAGGACTCAGCACCCATCACCCCGATCACTGAGCACCCAGCACCCTGAGCACTGAGCACCCAGCGCCCTGAGCACTGAGCACCCAGCACCCAGAGCACTGAGCACCCAGCACCCTGCGCACTGAGCACCCAGCACCCTGAGTACTGAGCAGCGAGCACCCTGAGTACTGAGCACCCAGCACCCGGAGTACTGAGCACCCAGCACCCTGAGTACTGAGCACCGAGCACCCCGAGTACTGAGCACCCAGCACCCTGAGAACTCAGCACCCAGCACCCCGAGCACTGAGCACCCAGCACCCTGAGTACTGAGCTCCCAGTACCCCGAGCACTGAGCACCCAGCACCCTGAGTACTGAGCACCCTGAGTACTGAGCACCGATCACCCTGGGCACTGAGCACCCAGCACCCTGAGTACTGAGCAATGAGCACCCTGAGTACTGAGCACCCAGCACCCTGAGTACTGAGCACCCAGCACCCTGAGCACTGAGCACCCAGCACCCTGAGCACTGAGCACCCAGCACCCTGAGTACTGAGCACCCCGCACCCTGAGTACTGAACACCCAGCACCCTGAGCACTGAGCACTGAGCACCCAGCACCCTGAGCACTGAGCACCCAGCACCCTGAGCACGGAGCACCCCGAGGACTGAGCACCCAGCACCCTGAGCACTGAGCACCCAGCACCTTGAGTACTGAGCACCGAGCACATCGAGCACTGAGCACCCTGAGTACTGAGCACCCAGCACCCCTATCACTGAGCACCCTGCACCCTGAGCACTGAGCACCCAGTACCCTGAGCACTGAGCACCCAGCACCCTGAGTACTGAGCACCCAGCACGCTGAGTACTGAGCACCCAGCACCTCGAGCACTGAGCAACCAGCACCCTGAGCACGGAGCACCCCGAGGACTGAGCACCCAGCACCTTGAGTACTGAGCACCGAGCACCTCGAGCACTAAGCACCCAGCACCCTGAGTACTGAGCACCCAGCACCCTGAGCACTGAGCACCCAGCACCCTGAGCACTGAGCACCCAGCACCCCGAGCACTGAGCACCCAGCACCCTGAGTACTGAGCACCCAACACCCAGAGTACTGAGCACCCAGCACCCTGAACACTGAGCTCCCAGCAACCTGAGTACTGAGCACCCAGCACCCTGAGTACTGAACACCCAGCACCCTGAGCACTGAGCACTGAGCACCCTGAGCACTGAGTACTGAGCACTGAGCACCCTGAGCACTGAGCACCCAGCACCCCGAGTACTGAGCACCCAGTACCCCGAGCACTGAGCACCCAGCGCCCCGAGCACTGAGCACCCAGCAACCCGAGCACTGAGCACTGAGCACCCTGAGCACTGAGCACCCAGCACCCCGAGTACTGAGCACTGAGCACCCTGAGTACTGAGCACCAAGCACCCCGAGTACTGAGCACTGAGCACCCTGAATACTGAGCACCCAGCAACCTGAGCACTGAGCACCCAGCACCCTGAGTACTGAGCACTGAGAACCCAGCACCCCGAGCACTGAGCACCCACCACCCTGAGTACTGAGCACCGAGCACCCTGAGTACTGAGCACCAAGCACCCTGATCACTGAGCATGGAGCACCCCGCGGACTGAGCACCCAGCACCCTGAGCACTGAGCACCCAGCACCCTGAGCACTGAGCATCCAGCACCTTGAGTACTGAGCACCCAGCACCCCGAGCACTGAACACCCAGCACCCTGAGTATTGAGCACCCAGCACCCTGAGCACTGAGCACCCAGCACCCTGAGCACTGAGCACGCAGCACCCCGAGCACTGAGCACCCAGCACCCTGAGTACTGAGCAAAGAGCACCCCGAGAACTGAGCACCCAGCACCCTGAGCACTGAGCACCCTGAGGACTGAGCACCCAGCACCCTGAGAACTGAGCACCGATCACCCTGAGCACTGAGCCCCCAGCACCCTGATTACGGAGCACCCCGACCACTGAGCACCCAGCACCCTGAGTACTGAGCCCCCAGCACCCTGAGTACTGAGCACCCAGCACCCCGAGCACTGAGCACCCAGCACCCCGAGAATGAGCACCCAGCACCCTGAGTACTGAGAACCGAGCACCCTGAGTACTGAGCACCCAGCACACTGAGTACTGAGCCCCCAGCACCCTGAGTACTGAGCACAAAGCACCCAGAGCACTGAGCAACCAGCACCCCGAGCACGGAGCACCCAGGACCCCGAGCACTGAGTACTGAGCACCCAGCACCCTGAGTACTGAGCACCGAGCTCCCCGAGCACTGAGCACCCACCACCCTGAGTACTGAGCACCCAGCAACCTGAGCACTGAGCACAATGCACGCTGAGTACTGAGCACCCTGAGTACTGAGCAGTGAGCACGCTGAGTACTGAGCACCCAGCACCCGGAGTACTGAGCACCCAGCACCCTGAGTACTGAGCACCCAGCACCCTGAGTACTGAGCACCGAGCACCCCGAGTACTGAGCACCCAGCACCCTGAGAACTCAGCACCCAGCACCCCGAGCACTGAGCACCCAGCACCCTGAGTACTGAGCTCCCAGTACCCCGAGCACTGAGCACCCAGCACCCTGAGTACTGAGCACCCTGAGTACTGAGTACCGATCACCCTGGGCACTGAGCACCCAGCACCCTGAATACTGAGCAACGAGCACCCTGAGTACTGAGCACCCAGCACCCTGAGTACTGAGCACCCAGCACCCTGAGCACTGAGCACCCAGCACCCTGAGCACTGAGCACCCAGCACCCTGAGTACTGAGCACCCCGCACCCTCAGTACTGAACACCCAGCACCCTGAGCACTGAGCACTGAGCACCCAGCACCCTGAGCACTGAGCACCCAGCACCCTGAGCACGGAGCACCCCGAGGACTGAGCACCCAGCACCCTGAGCACTGAGCACCCAGCACCTTGAGTACTGAGCACCGAGCACCTCGAGCACTAAGCACCCAGCACCCTGAGTACTGAGCACCCAGCACCCTGAGCACTGAGCACCCAGCACCCTGTGCACTGAGCACCCAGCACCCCGAGCACTGAGCACCCAGCACCCTGAGTACTGAGCACCCAACACCCAGAGTACTGAGCACCCAGAACCCTGAACACTGAGCACCCAGCAACCTGAGTACTGAGCACCCAGCACCCTGAGTACTGAACACCCAGCACCCTGAGCACTGAGCACTGAGCACCCTGAGCACTGAGTACTGAGCACTGAGCACCCTGAGCACTGAGCACCCAGCACCCCGAGTACTGAGCACCCAGCACCCCGAGCACTGAGCACCCAGCGCCCCGAGCACTGAGCACCCAGCAACCCGAGCACTGAGCACTGAGCACCCTGAGCACTGAGCACCCAGCACCCCGAGTACTGAGCACTGAGCACCCTGAGTACTGAGCACCAAGCACCCCGAGTACTGAGCACTGAGCACCCTGAATACTGAGCACCCAGCAACCTGAGCACTGAGCACCCAGCACCCTGAGTACTGAGCACTGAGAACCCAGCACCCCGAGCACTGAGCACCCACCACCCTGAGTACTGAGCACCGAGCACCCTGAGTACTGAGCACCAAGCACCCTGATCACTGAGCATGGAGCACCCCGCGGACTGAGCACCCAGCACCCTGAGCACTGAGCATCCAGCACCTTGAGTACTGAGCACCGAGCACCCCGAGCACTGAACACCCAGCACCCTGAGTATTGAGCACCCAGCACCCTGAGCACTGAGCACCCAGCACCCTGAGCACTGAGCACGCAGCACCCCGAGCACTGAGCACCCAGCACCCTGAGTACTGAGCACCCAGCACCCTGAGTACTGAGCACCAAGCACCCTGAGTACTGAGCACCCAGCACCCTGAGCACTGAGCACCCAGCACCCTGAGTACTGAGCACCCAGCACCCTGAGTACTGAGCAACCAGCACCCTGAGCACTGAGCACCCAGCACCCTGAGCACTGAGCACTGAGCACCCAGCACCCCGAGCACTGAGCACCCAGCACCCCGAGCACTGAGCACCCAGCACCCTGAGCACTGAGCACCCAGCACCCTGAGCACTGAGCACCCAGCACCCTGAGTACTGAGCACCCAGCACCCTGAGTACTGAGCACCCCGCACCGTGAGAACTGAGCACTCAGCACCCTGAGTACTGAGCAAAGAGCACCCCGAGAACTGAGCACCCAGCACCCTGAGCACTGAGCACCCTGAGGACTGAGCACCCAGCACCCTGAGCACTGAGCACCGATCACCCTGAGCACTGAGCACCCAGCACCCCGAGCACTGAGCACCCAGCACCCTGAGCACTGAGCACCCAGCACCCTGATTACGGAGCACCCCGACCACTGAGCACCCAGCACCCTGAGTACTGAGCCCCCAGCACCCTGAGTACTGAGCACCCAGCACCCCGAGCACTGAGCACCCAGCACCCCGAGAATGAGCACCCAGCACCCTGAGTACTGAGAACCGAGCACCCTGAGTACTGAGCACCCAGCACACTGAGTACTGAGCCCCCAGCACCCTGAGTACTGAGCACCCAGCACCCCGATCACTGAGCACCCAGCACCCCGAGAATGAGCACACAGCACCCTGAGTACTGAGCACCCAGCACCCTGAGTACTGAGCACAAAGCACCCAGAGCACTGAGCAACCAGTAGTCCGAGCACGGAGCACCCAGGACCCCGAGCACTGAGTACTGAGCACCCAGCACCCTGAGTACTGAGCACCGAGCTCCCCAAGCAATGAGCACCCACCACCCTGAGTACTGAGCACCCAGCAACCTGAGCACTGAGCACAATGCACGCTGAGTACTGAGCACCCTGAGTACTGAGCAACGAGGACCCTGAGCACTGAGCACCCAGCACCCCGAGCACTGAGCACCCAGCACCCCGAGAATGGGCACCCAGCACCCTGAGTACTGAGAACCGAGGACCCTGAGTACTGACCACCCAGGACCCTGAGTACTGAGCACCCAGCACCAAGAGTACTGAGCAGCAAGCACCCCGAGCACTCAGCACCCAGCACCCTGAGTAATGAGCACCCAGCACCCCGAGTACTGAGCACCCAGCACCGTGAGTACTGAGCACCCACCACCCTGAGTACTGAGCACCCAGCACCCTGAGCACTGAGCACAAAGCATGCTGAGTACTGAGCACCCTGAGCACTGAGCACCCCGATCACTGAGCACCCAGCACCCTGAGGACTCAGCACCCATCACCCCGATCACTGAGCACCCAGCACCCTGAGCACTGAGCACCCAGCACCCTGAGCACTGAGCACCCAGCACCCAGAGCACTGAGCACCCAGCACCCTGCGCACTGAACACCAAGCACCCTGATTACTGAGCAGCGAGCACCCTGAGTACTGAGCACCCAGCACCCTGAGTACTGAGCACCCAGCACCCTGAGTACTGAGCACCGAGCACCCCGAGTACTGAGCACCCAGCACCCTGAGAACTCAGCACCCAGCACCCCGAGCACTGAGCACCCAGCACCCTGAGTACTGAGCTCCCAGTACCCCAAGCACTGAGCACCCAGCACCCTGAGAACTGAGCACCCTGAGTACTGAGCACCGATCACCCTGAGCACTGAGCACCCAGCACCCTGAGTATTGAGCACCCAGCACCCTGAGCACTGAGCACCCAGCACCCTGAGCACTGAGCACGCAGCACCCCGATCACTGAGCACCCAGCACCCTGAGTACTGAGCACCCAGCACCCTGATTACTGTGCACCCAGCACCCTGAGTACTGAGCACCCAGCACCCTGAGCACTGAGCACCCAGCACCCTGAGTACTGAGCACCCAGCACCCTGAGTACTGAGCAACCAGCACCCTGAGCACTGAGCACCCAGCACCCTGAGCACTGAGCACTGAGCACCCAGCACCCTGAGCACTGAGCACCCAGCACCCCGAGCACTGAGCACCAAGCACCCTGAGCACTGAGCACCCAGCACCCTGAGCACTGAGCACCCAGCACCCTGAGTACTGAGCACCCAGCACCCTGAGTACTGAGCACCCAGCACCGTGAGAACTGAGCACTCAGCACCCTGAGTACTGAGCACCGAGCACCCCGAGCACTGAGCACCCAGCACCCTGAGCACTGAGCACCCTGAGGACTGAGCACCCAGCACACTGAGCACTGAGCACCGATCACCCTGAGCACTGAGCCCCCAGCACCCCGAGCACTGAGCACCAGGCACCCTGAGCACTGAGCACCCAGCACCCTGATTACGGAGCACCCCAACGACTGAGCACCCAGCACCCTGAGTACTGAGCCCCCAGCACCCTGAGTACTGAGCACCCAGCACCCCGAGCACTGAGCACCCAGCACCCCGAGAATGAGCACCCAGCACCCTGAGTACTGAGAACCGAGCACCCTGAGTACTGAGCACCCAGCACACTGAGTACTGAGCCCCCAGCACCCTGAGTACTGAGCACCCAGCACCCCGATCACTGAGCACCCAGCACCCCGAGAATGAGCACACAGCACCCTGAGTACTGAGCACCCAGCACCCTGAGTACTGAGCACAAAGCACCCAGAGCACTGAGCAACCAGCACCCCGAGCACGGAGCACCCAGGACCCCGAGCACTGAGTACTGAGCACCCAGCACCCTGAGTACTGAGCACCGAGCTCCCCGAGCACTGAGCACCCACCACCCTGAGTACTGAGCACCCAGCAACCTGAGCACTGAGCACAATGCACGCTGAGTACTGAGCACCCTGAGTACTGAGCAGCGAGCACCCTGAGTACTGAGCACCCAGCACCCGGAGTACTGAGCACCCAGCACCCTGAGTACTGAGCACCCAGCACCCTGAGTACTGAGCACCGAGCACCCCGAGTACTGAGCACCCAGCACCCTGAGAACTCAGCACCCAGCACCCCGAGCACTGAGCACCCAGCACCCTGAGTACTGAGCTCCCAGTACCCCGAGCACTGAGCACCCAGCACCCTGAGTACTGAGCACCCTGAGTACTGAGCACCGATCACCCTGGGCACTGAGCACCCAGCACCCTGAATACTGAGCAACGAGCACCCTGAGTACTGAGCACCCAGCACCCTGAGTACTGAGCACCCAGCACCCTGAGCACTGAGCACCCAGCACCCTGAGCACTGAGCACCCAGCACCCTGAGTACTGAGCACCCCGCACCCTGAGTACTGAACACCCAGCACCCTGAGCACTGAGCACTGAGCACCCAGCACCCTGAGCACTGAGCACCCAGCACCCTGAGCACGGAGCACCCCGAGGACTGAGCACCCAGCACCCTGAGCACTGAGCACCCAGCACCTTGAGTACTGAGCACCGAGCATCTCGAGCACTAAGCACCCAGCACCCTGAGTACTGAGCACCCAGCACCCTGAGCACTGAGCACCCAGCACCCTGTGCACTGAGCACCCAGCACCCCGAGCACTGAGCACCCAGCACCCTGAGTACTGAGCACCCAACACCCAGAGTACTGAGCACCCAGAACCCTGAACACTGAGCACCCAGCAACCTGAGTACTGAGCACCCAGCACCCTGAGTACTGAACACCCAGCACCCTGAGCACTGAGCACTGAGCACCCTGAGCACTGAGTACTGAGCACTGAGCACCCTGAGCACTGAGCACCCAGCACCCCGAGTACTGAGCACCCAGCACCCCGAGCACTGAGCACCCAGCGCCCCGAGCACTGAGCACCCAGCAACCCGAGCACTGAGCACTGAGCACCCTGAGCACTGAGCACCCAGCACCCCGAGTACTGAGCACTGAGCACCCTGAGTACTGAGCACCAAGCACCCCGAGTACTGAGCACTGAGCACCCTGAATACTGAGCACCCAGCAACCTGAGCACTGAGCACCCAGCACCCTGAGTACTGAGCACTGAGAACCCAGCACCCCGAGCACTGAGCACCCACCACCCTGAGTACTGAGCACCGAGCACCCTGAGTACTGAGCACCAAGCACCCTGATCACTGAGCATGGAGCACCCCGCGGACTGAGCACCCAGCACCCTGAGCACTGAGCATCCAGCACCTTGAGTACTGAGCACCGAGCACCCCGAGCACTGAACACCCAGCACCCTGAGTATTGAGCACCCAGCACCCTGAGCACTGAGCACCCAGCACCCTGAGCACTGAGCACGCAGCACCCCGAGCACTGAGCACCCAGCACCCTGAGTACTGAGCACCCAGCACCCTGAGTACTGAGCACCAAGCACCCTGAGTACTGAGCACCCAGCACCCTGAGCACTGAGCACCCAGCACCCTGAGTACTGAGCACCCAGCACCCTGAGTACTGAGCAACCAGCACCCTGAGCACTGAGCACCCAGCACCCTGAGCACTGAGCACTGAGCACCCAGCACCCCGAGCACTGAGCACCCAGCACCCCGAGCACTGAGCACCCAGCACCCTGAGCACTGAGCACCCAGCACCCTGAGCACTGAGCACCCAGCACCCTGAGTACTGAGCACTGAGCACCCAGCACCCCGAGCACTGAGCACCCAGCACCCTGAGCACTGAGCACCCAGCACCCGAGTACTGAGCACCCAGCACCCTGAGTATTGAGCACCCAGCACCCTGAGCACTGAGCACCCAGCACCCTGAGCACTGAGCACGCAGCACCCCGAGCACTGAGCACCCAGCACCCTGAGTACTGAGCACCCAGCACCCTGAGTACTGAGCACCAAGCACCCTGAGTACTGAGCACCCAGCACCCTGAGCACTGAGCACCCAGCACCCTGAGTACTGAGCACCCAGCACCCTGAGTACTGAGCAACCAGCACCCTGAGCACTGAGCACCCAGCACCCTGAGCACTGAGCACTGAGCACCCAGCACCCCGAGCACTGAGCACCCAGCACCCCGAGCACTGAGCACCCAGCACCCTGAGCACTGAGCACCCAGCACCCTGAGCACTGAGCACCCAGCACCCTGAGTACTGAGCACCCAGCACCCTGAGTACTGAGCACCCCGCACCGTGAGAACTGAGCACTCAGCACCCTGAGTACTGAGCAAAGAGCACCCCGAGAACTGAGCACCCAGCACCCTGAGCACTGAGCACCCTGAGGACTGAGCACCCAGCACCCTGAGCACTGAGCACCGATCACCCTGAGCACTGAGCACCCAGCACCCCGAGCACTGAGCACCCAGCACCCTGAGCACTGAGCACCCAGCACCCTGATTACGGAGCACCCCGACCACTGAGCACCCAGCACCCTGAGTACTGAGCCCCCAGCACCCTGAGTACTGAGCACCCAGCACCCCGAGCACTGAGCACCCAGCACCCCGAGAATGAGCACCCAGCACCCTGAGTACTGAGAACCGAGCACCCTGAGTACTGAGCACCCAGCACACTGAGTACTGAGCCCCCAGCACCCTGAGTACTGAGCACCCAGCACCCCGATCACTGAGCACCCAGCACCCCGAGAATGAGCACACAGCACCCTGAGTACTGAGCACCCAGCACCCTGAGTACTGAGCACAAAGCACCCAGAGCACTGAGCAACCAGTAGTCCGAGCACGGAGCACCCAGGACCCCGAGCACTGAGTACTGAGCACCCAGCACCCTGAGTACTGAGCACCGAGCTCCCCAAGCAATGAGCACCCACCACCCTGAGTACTGAGCACCCAGCAACCTGAGCACTGAGCACAATGCACGCTGAGTACTGAGCACCCTGAGTACTGAGCAACGAGGACCCTGAGCACTGAGCACCCAGCACCCCGAGCACTGAGCACCCAGCACCCCGAGAATGGGCACCCAGCACCCTGAGTACTGAGAACCGAGGACCCTGAGTACTGACCACCCAGGACCCTGAGTACTGAGCACCCAGCACCAAGAGTACTGAGCAGCAAGCGCCCCGAGCACTCAGCACCCAGCACCCTGAGTAATGAGCACCCAGCACCCCGAGTACTGAGCACCCAGCACCGTGAGTACTGAGCACCCACCACCCTGAGTACTGATCACCCAGCACCCTGAGCACTGAGCACAAAGCATGCTGAGTACTGAGCACCCTGAGCACTGAGCACCCCGATCACTGAGCACCCAGCACCCTGAGGACTCAGCACCCATCACCCCGATCACTGAGCACCCAGCACCCTGAGCACTGAGCACCCAGCACCCTGAGCACTGAGCACCCAGCACCCAGAGCACTGAGCACCCAGCACCCTGAGCACTGAGCACCAAGCACCCTGATTACTGAGCAGTGAGCACCCTGAGTACTGAGCACCCAGCACCCTGAGTACTGAGCACCCAGCACCCTGAGTACTGAGCACCGAGCACCCCGAGTACTGAGCACCCAGCACCCTGAGAACTCAGCACCCAGCACCCCGAGCACTGAGCACCCAGCACCCTGAGTACTGAGCTCCCAGTACCCCAAGCACTGAGCACCCAGCACCCTGAGAACTGAGCACCCTGAGTACTGAGCACCGATCACCCTGAGCACTGAGCACCCAGCACCCTGAGTATTGAGCACCCAGCACCCTGAGCACTGAGCACCCAGCACCCTGAGCACTGAGCACGCAGCACCCCGATCACTGAGCACCCAGCACCCTGAGTACTGAGCACCCAGCACCCTGATTACTGTGCACCCAGCACCCTGAGTACTGAGCACCCAGCACCCTGAGCACTGAGCACCCAGCACCCTGAGTACTGAGCACCCAGCACCCTGAGTACTGAGCAACCAGCACCCTGAGCACTGAGCACCCAGCACCCTGAGCACTGAGCACTGAGCACCCAGCACCCCGAGCACTGAGCACCCAGCACCCCGAGCACTGAGCACCAAGCACCCTGAGCACTGAGCACCCAGCACCCTGAGCACTGAGCACCCAGCACCCTGAGTACTGAGCACCCAGCACCCTGAGTACTGAGCACCCAGCACCGTGAGAACTGAGCACTCAGCACCCTGAGTACTGAGCACCGAGCACCCCGAGCACTGAGCACCCAGCACCCTGAGCACTGAGCACCCTGAGGACTGAGCACCCAGCACACTGAGCACTGAGCACCGATCACCCTGAGCACTGAGCCCCCAGCACCCCGAGCACTGAGCACCCAGCACCCTGAGCACTGAGCACCCAGCACCCTGATTACGGAGCACCCCGACCACTGAGCACCCAGCACCCTGAGTACTGAGCCCCCAGCACCCTGAGTACTGAGCACCCAGCACCCCGAGCACTGAGCACCCAGCACCCCGAGAATGAGCACCCAGCACCCTGAGTACTGAGAACCGAGCACCCTGAGTACTGAGCACCCAGCACACTGAGTACTGAGCCCCCAGCACCCTGAGTACTGAGCACCCAGCACCCCGATCACTGAGCACCCAGCACCCCGAGAATGAGCACACAGCACCCTGAGTACTGAGCACCCAGCACCCTGAGTACTGAGCACAAAGCACCCAGAGCACTGAGCAACCAGCACCCCGAGCACGGAGCACCCAGGACCCCGAGCACTGAGTACTGAGCACCCAGCACCCTGAGTACTGAGCACCGAGCTCCCCGAGCACTGAGCACCCACCACCCTGAGTACTGAGCACCCAGCAACCTGAGCACTGAGCACAATGCACGCTGAGTACTGAGCACCCTGAGTACTGAGCAGCGAGCACCCTGAGTACTGAGCACCCAGCACCCGGAGTACTGAGCACCCAGCACCCTGAGTACTGAGCACCCAGCACCCTGAGTACTGAGCACCGAGCACCCCGAGTACTGAGCACCCAGCACCCTGAGAACTCAGCACCCAGCACCCCGAGCACTGAGCACCCAGCACCCTGAGTACTGAGCTCCCAGTACCCCAAGCACTGAGCACCCAGCACCCTGAGTACTGAGCACCCTGAGTACTGAGCACCGATCACCCTGGGCACTGAGCACCCAGCACCCTGAATACTGAGCAACGAGCACCCTGAGTACTGAGCACCCAGCACCCTGAGTACTGAGCACCCAGCACCCTGAGCACTGAGCACCCAGCACCCTGAGCACTGAGCACCCAGCACCCTGAGTACTGAGCACCCCGCACCCTGAGTACTGAACACCCAGCACCCTGAGCACTGAGCACTGAGCACCCAGCACCCTGAGCACTGAGCACCCAGCACCCTGAGCACGGAGCACCCCGAGGACTGAGCACCCAGCACCCTGAGCACTGAGCACCCAGCACCTTGAGTACTGAGCACCGAGCACCTCGAGCACTAAGCACCCAGCACCCTGAGTACTGAGCACCCAGCACCCTGAGCACTGAGCACCCAGCACCCTGTGCACTGAGCACCCAGCACCCCGAGCACTGAGCACCCAGCACCCTGAGTACTGAGCACCCAACACCCAGAGTACTGAGCACCCAGAACCCTGAACACTGAGCACCCAGCAACCTGAGTACTGAGCACCCAGCACCCTGAGTACTGAACACCCAGCACCCTGAGCACTGAGCACTGAGCACCCTGAGCACTGAGTACTGAGCACTGAGCACCCTGAGCACTGAGCACCCAGCACCCCGAGTACTGAGCACCCAGCACCCCGAGCACTGAGCACCCAGCGCCCCGAGCACTGAGCACCCAGCAACCCGAGCACTGAGCACTGAGCACCCTGAGCACTGAGCACCCAGCACCCCGAGTACTGAGCACTGAGCACCCTGAGTACTGAGCACCAAGCACCCCGAGTACTGAGCACTGAGCACCCTGAATACTGAGCACCCAGCAACCTGAGCACTGAGCACCCAGCACCCTGAGTACTGAGCACTGAGAACCCAGCACCCCGAGCACTGAGCACCCACCACCCTGAGTACTGAGCACCGAGCACCCTGAGTACTGAGCACCAAGCACCCTGATCACTGAGCATGGAGCACCCCGCGGACTGAGCACCCAGCACCCTGAGCACTGAGCATCCAGCACCTTGAGTACTGAGCACCGAGCACCCCGAGCACTGAACACCCAGCACCCTGAGTATTGAGCACCCAGCACCCTGAGCACTGAGCACCCAGCACCCTGAGCACTGAGCACGCAGCACCCCGAGCACTGAGCACCCAGCACCCTGAGTACTGAGCACCCAGCACCCTGAGTAGTGAGCACCAAGCACCCTGAGTACTGAGCACCCAGCACCCTGAGCACTGAGCACCCAGCACCCTGAGTACTGAGCACCCAGCACCCTGAGTACTGAGCAACCAGCACCCTGAGCACTGAGCACCCAGCACCCTGAGCACTGAGCACTGAGCACCCAGCACCCCGAGCACTGAGCACCCAGCACCCCGAGCACTGAGCACCCAGCACCCTGAGCACTGAGCACCCAGCACCCTGAGCACTGAGCACCCAGCACCCTGAGTACTGAGCACCCAGCACCCTGAGTACTGAGCACCCCGCACCGTGAGAACTGAGCACTCAGCACCCTGAGTACTGAGCAAAGAGCACCCCGAGAACTGAGCACCCAGCACCCTGAGCACTGAGCACCCTGAGGACTGAGCACCCAGCACCCTGAGCACTGAGCACCGATCACCCTGAGCACTGAGCACCCAGCACCCCGAGCACTGAGCACCCAGCACCCTGAGCACTGAGCACCCAGCACCCTGATTACGGAGCACCCCGACCACTGAGCACCCAGCACCCTGAGTACTGAGCCCCCAGCACCCTGAGTACTGAGCACCCAGCACCCCGAGCACTGAGCACCCAGCACCCCGAGAATGAGCACCCAGCACCCTGAGTACTGAGAACCGAGCACCCTGAGTACTGAGCACCCAGCACACTGAGTACTGAGCCCCCAGCACCCTGAGTACTGAGCACCCAGCACCCCGATCACTGAGCACCCAGCACCCCGAGAATGAGCACACAGCACCCTGAGTACTGAGCACCCAGCACCCTGAGTACTGAGCACAAAGCACCCAGAGCACTGAGCAACCAGTAGTCCGAGCACGGAGCACCCAGGACCCCGAGCACTGAGTACTGAGCACCCAGCACCCTGAGTACTGAGCACCGAGCTCCCCAAGCAATGAGCACCCACCACCCTGAGTACTGAGCACCCAGCAACCTGAGCACTGAGCACAATGCACGCTGAGTACTGAGCACCCTGAGTACTGAGCAACGAGGACCCTGAGCACTGAGCACCCAGCACCCCGAGCACTGAGCACCCAGCACCCCGAGAATGGGCACCCAGCACCCTGAGTACTGAGAACCGAGGACCCTGAGTACTGACCACCCAGGACCCTGAGTACTGAGCACCCAGCACCAAGAGTACTGAGCAGCAAGCACCCCGAGCACTCAGCACCCAGCACCCTGAGTAATGAGCACCCAGCACCCCGAGTACTGAGCACCCAGCACCGTGAGTACTGAGCACCCACCACCCTGAGTACTGAGCACCCAGCACCCTGAGCACTGAGCACAAAGCATGCTGAGTACTGAGCACCCTGAGCACTGAGCACCCCGATCACTGAGCACCCAGCACCCTGAGGACTCAGCACCCATCACCCCGATCACTGAGCACCCAGCACCCTGAGCACTGAGCACCCAGCACCCTGAGCACTGAGCACCCAGCACCCAGAGCACTGAGCACCCAGCACCCTGCGCACTGAGCACCAAGCACCCTGATTACTGAGCAGCGAGCACCCTGAGTACTGAGCACCCAGCACCCTGAGTACTGAGCACCCAGCACCCTGAGTACTGAGCACCGAGCACCCCGAGTACTGAGCACCCAGCACCCTGAGAACTCAGCACCCAGCACCCCGAGCACTGAGCACCCAGCACCCTGAGTACTGAGCTCCCAGTACCCCAAGCACTGAGCACCCAGCACCCTGAGAACTGAGCACCCTGAGTACTGAGCACCGATCACCCTGAGCACTGAGCACCCAGCACCCTGAGTATTGAGCACCCAGCACCCTGAGCACTGAGCACCCAGCACCCTGAGCACTGAGCACGCAGCACCCCGATCACTGAGCACCCAGCACCCTGAGTACTGAGCACCCAGCACCCTGATTACTGTGCACCCAGCACCCTGAGTACTGAGCACCCAGCACCCTGAGCACTGAGCACCCAGCACCCTGAGTACTGAGCACCCAGCACCCTGAGTACTGAGCAACCAGCACCCTGAGCACTGAGCACCCAGCACCCTGAGCACTGAGCACTGAGCACCCAGCACCCCGAGCACTGAGCACCCAGCACCCCGAGCACTGAGCACCAAGCACCCTGAGCACTGAGCACCCAGCACCCTGAGCACTGAGCACCCAGCACCCTGAGTACTGAGCACCCAGCACCCTGAGTACTGAGCACCCAGCACCGTGAGAACTGAGCACTCAGCACCCTGAGTACTGAGCACCGAGCACCCCGAGCACTGAGCACCCAGCACCCTGAGCACTGAGCACACTGAGGACTGAGCACCCAGCACACTGAGCACTGAGCACCGATCACCCTGAGCACTGAGCACCCAGCACCCCGAGCACTGAGCACCCAGCACCCTGAGTACTGAGCACCCAGCACCCCAAGCACTGAGCACCCGGCACCCTGAGTACTGAGCACCCTGAGTACTGAGCACTGAGCACCCAGCACCCTGAGGACTGAGTACCCAGCACCCTGAGCACTGAGCACCCAGCACCCTGAGTACTGAGCACTGATCACCCTGAGCACTGAGCACCCAGCACCCCGAGCACTGAGCACCCAGTACCCTGAGTACTGAGCAGCCAGCACCCTGAGCACTGGGCACCCAGCACCCTGAGTACTGAGCACCCAGCACCCTGAGTACTGAGCACCCAGCACCCTGGGCACTGAGCACCCAGCACCCTGAGTACTGAGCACCGAGCACCCTGAGTACTGAGCACCCAGCACCCTGAGTACTGAGCACCCAGCACCCTGAGCACTGAGCACCCAGCACCCTGGGCACTTAGCACCCAGCACCCTGAGTACTGAGCACCCAGCAACCTGAGTACTGAACACCCAGCACCCTGAGCACTGAGCACTGAGCACCCAGCACCCTGAGCACTGAGCACCCAGCACCCTGAGCACGGAGCACCCCGAGGACTGAGCACCCAGCACCCTGAGCACTGAGCATCCAGCACCTTGAGTAAGGAGCACCGAGCACCTCGAGCACTGAGCACCCTGAGTACTGAGCACCCAGCACCCCTATCACTGAGCACCCTGCACCCTGAGCAATGAGCACCCAGCACCCTGAGCACTGAGCACCCAGCACCCTGAGTACTGAGCACCCAGCACGCTGAGTACTGAGCACCCAGCACCTCGAGCACTGAGCAACCAGCACCCTGAGCACGGAGCACCCCGAGGACTGAGCACCCAGCACCTTGAGTACTGAGCACCGAGCACCTCGAGCACTCAGCACCCAGCACCCTGAATACTGAGCACCCAGCACCCTGAGCACTGAGCACCCAGCACCCTGAGCACTGAGCACCCAGCACCCCGAGCACTGAGCACCCAGCACCCTGAGTACTGAGCACCCAACACCCAGAGTACTGAGCACCCAGCACCCTGAGCACTGAGCACCCAGCAACCTGAGTACTGATCACCCAGCACCCTGAGTACTGAACACCCAGCACCCTGAGCACTGAGCACTGAGCACCCTGAGCACTGAGCACTGAGAACCCAGCACCCCGAGCACTGAGCACCCATCACCCTGAGTACTGAGCACCGAGCACCCTGAGTACTGAGCACCAAGCACCCTGATCACTGAGCACGGAGCACCCCGCGGACTGAGCACCCAGCACCCTGAGCACTGAGCACCCAGCACCTTGAGTACTGAGCACCGAGCACCCCGAGCACTGAACACCCAGCACCCTGAGTATTGAGCACCCAGCACCCTGAGCACTGAGCACCCAGCACCCTGAGCACTGAGCACGCAGCACCCCGAGCACTGAGCACCCAGCACCCTGAGTACTGAGCACCCAGCACCCTGAGTACTGAGCACCCAGCACCCTGAGTACTGAGCACCCAGCACCCTGAGCACTGAGCACCCAGCACCCTGAGTACTGAGCACCCAGCACCCTGAGTACTGAGCAACCAGCACCCTGAGCACTGAGAACCCAGCACCCTGAGCACTGAGCACTGAGCACCCAGCACCCCGAGCACTGAGCACCCAGCACCCCGAGCACTGAGCACCCAGCACCCTGAGCACTGAGCACCCAGCACCCTGAGCACTGAGCACCCAGCACCCTGAGTACTGAGCACCCAGCCCCCTGAGTACTGAGCACACAGCACCGTGAGAACTGAGCACTCAGCACCCTGAGTACTGAGCACCGAGCACCCGGAGCACTGAGCACCCAGCACCCTGAGCACTGAGCACCCTGAGGACTGAGCACCCAGCACCCTGAGCACTGAGCACCGATCACCCTGAGCACTGAGCACCCAGCACCCCGAGCACTGAGCAACCATCACCCTGAGCACTGAGCACCCAGCACCCTGAGCACGGAGCACCCCGACCACTGAGCACCCAGCACCCTGAGTACTGAGCCCCCTGCACCCTGAGTACTGAGCACCCAGCACCCCGATCACTGAGCACCCAGCGCCCCGAGAATGAGCACACAGCACCCTGAGTACTGAGCACCCAGCACCCTGAGTACTGAGCACTAAGCACCCAGAGCACTGAGCAACCAGCACCCCGAGCACGGAGCACCCAGGACCCCGAGCACTGAGTACTGAGCACCCAGCACCCTGAGTACTGAGCACCGAGCTCCCCGAGCACTGAGCACCCACCACCCTGAGTACTGAGCACCCAGCAACCTGAGCACTGAGCACAAAGCACGCTGAGTACTGAGCACCCTGAGTACTGAGCACCGAGGACCCTGAGCACTGAGCACCCAGCACCCTGAGCACTGAGCACCCAGCACCCCGAGAATGGGCACCCAGCACCCTGAGTACTGAGAACCGAGCACCCTGTGTACTGAGCACCCAGCACCCTGAGCACTGAGCACCCAGCACCCTGAGTACTGAGCAGCGAGCACCCTGAGTACTGAGCACCCACCACCCTGAGTATTGAGCACCCAGCACCCTGAGTACTGAGCACCGAGCACCCCGAGTACTGAGCACCCAGCACCCTGAGGACTCAGCACTCAGCACCCCGAGCACTGAGCACCCAGCACCCTGAGTACTGAGCTCCCAGTACCCCGAGCACTGAGCACCCAGCACCCTGAGTACTGAGCACCCTGAGTACTGAGCACCGATCACCCTGAGCACTGAGCACCCAGCACCCTGAGTATTGAGCACCCAGCACCCTGAGCACTGAGCACCCAGCACCCTGAGCACTGAGCACGCAGCACCTCGAGCACTGAGCACCCAGCACCCTGAGTACTGAGCACCCAGCACCCTGAGTACTGTGCACCCAGCACCCTGAGTACTGAGCACCCAGCACCCTGAGCACTGAGCACCCAGCACACTGAGTACTGAGCACCGAACACCCACAGTACTGAGCAACCAGCACCCTTAGCACTGAGCACCCAGCACCCTGAGCACTGAGCACTGAGCACCCAGCACCCCGAGCACTGAGCACCCAGCACCCCGAGCACTGAGCACCCAGCACCCTGAGCACTGAGCACCCAGCACCCTGAGCACTGAGCACCCAGCACCCTGAGTACTGAGCACCCAGCACCCTGAGTACTGAGCACCCAGCACCGTGAGAACTGAGCACTCAGCACCCTGAGTACTGAGCACCGAGCACCCTGAGCACTGAGCACCCAGCACCCTGAGCACTGAGCACCCTGAGGACTGAGCACCCAGCACACTGAGCACTGAGCACCGATCACCCTGAGCACTGAGCACCCAGCACCCCGAGCACTGAGCACCCAGCACCCTGAGTACTGAGCACCCAGCAGCCCGAGCACTGAGCACCCGGCACCCTGAGTACTGAGCACCCTGAGTACTGAGCACTGAGCACCCAGCACCCTTCGGACTGAGTACCCAGCACCCTGAGCACTGAGCACCCAGCACCCTGAGTACTGAGCACTGATCACCCTGAGCACTGAGCACCCAGCACCCCGAGCACTGAGCACCCAGCACCCTGAGTACTGAACACCCAGCACCCTGAGCACTGAGCACTGAGCACCCTGAGCACTGAGTACTGAGCACTGAGCACCCTGAGCACTGAGCACCCAGCACCCCGAGTACTGAGCACCCAGCACACCGAGCACTGAGCACCCAGCGCCCCGAGCACTGAGCACCCAGCACCCCGAGCACTGAGCACTGAGCACCCTGAGCACTGTGCACCCAGCACCCCGAGTACTGAGCACTGAGTACCCTGATTACTGAGCACCAAGCACCCCGAGTACTGAGCACTGAGCACCCTGAATACTGAGCACCCAGCACCCTGAGCACTGAGCACCCAGCACCCTGAGTACTGAGCACTGAGAACCCAGCACCCGGAGCACTGAGCACCCAGCACCCTGAGTACTGAGCACCAAGCACCCAGCACCCTGAGCACTGAGCACCCAGCACCTTGAGTACTGAGCACCGAGCACCCCGAGCACTGAACACCCAGCACCCTGAGTATTGAGCACCCAGCACCCTGAGCACTGAGCACAAAGCACCCTGAGCACTGAGCACGCAGCACCCCGAGCACTGAGCACCCAGCACCCTGAGTAATGAGCACCCAGCACACTGAGTACTGAGCACCCAGCACCCTGAGTACTGAGCACCCAGCAACCTGAGCACTGAGCACCCAGCACCCTGAGTACTGAGCACCCAGCACCCTGAGTACTGAGCGACCAGCACCCTGAGCACTGAGCACCCAGCACCCTGAGCACTGAGCACTGAGCACCCAGCTCCCCGAGCACTGAGCACACAGCACCCCGAGCACTGAGCACCCAGCACCCTGAGCACTGAGCACCCAGCACCCTGAGCACTGAGCACCCAGCACCCTGAATACTGAGCACCCAGCACCCTGAGTACTGAGCACCCAGCACCCTGAGTACTGAGCACTAAGCACCCAGAGCACTGAGCAACCAGCACCCCGAGCACGGAGCACCCAGGACCCCGAGCACTGAGTACTGAGCACCCAGCACCCTGAGTACTGAGCACCGAGCTCCCCGAGCACTGAGCACCCACCACCCTGAGTTCTGAGCACCCAGCAACCTGAGCACTGAGCACAAAGCACGCTGAGTACTGAGCACCCTGAGTACTGAGCACCGAGGACCCTGAGCACTGAGCACCCAGCACCCCGGCACTGAGCACCCAGCACCCCGAGAATGGGCACCCAGCACCCTGAGTACTGAGAACCGAGCACCCTGTGTACTGAGCACCCAGCACCCTGAGTACTGAGCACCCAGCACCAAGAGTACTGAGCAGCAAGCACCCCGAGCACTGAGCACCCAGCACCCTGAGCACTGAGCACCCAGCACCCTGAGCACTGAGCACCCAGCACCCAGAGCACTGAGCACCCAGCACCCTGCGCACTGAGCACCCAGCACCCTGAGTACTGAGCAGCGAGCACCCTGAGTACTGAGCACCCAGCACCCTGAGTATTGAGCACCCAGCACCCTGAGTACTGAGCACCGAGCACCCCGAGTACTGAGCACCCAGCACCCTGAGAACTCAGCACTCAGCACCCCGAGCACTGAGCACCCAGCACCCTGAGTAATGAGCTCCCAGTACCCCGAGCACTGAGCACCCAGCACCCTGAGTACTGAGCACCCTGAGTACTGAGCACCGATCACCCTGAGCACTGAGCACCCAGCACGCTGAGTATTGAGCACCCAGCACCCTGAGCACTGAGCACCCAGCACCCTGAGCACTGAGCACGCAGCACCTCGAGCACTGAGCACCCAGCACCCTGAGTACTGAGCACCCAGCAGCGAGTACTGTGAACCCAGCACCCTGAGTACTGAGCACCCAGCACCCTGAGCACTGAGCACCCAGCACACTGAGTACTGAGCACCGAACACCCTTAGCATTGAGCAACCAGCACCCTTAGCACTGAGCACCCAGCACCCTGAGCACTGAGCACTGAGCACCCAGCACCCCGAGCACTGAGCACCCAGCACCCCGAGCACTGAGCACCCAGCACCCTGAGCACTGAGCACCCAGCACCCTGAGCACTGAGCACCCAGCACCCTGAGTACTGAGCACCCAGCACCCTGAGTACTGAGCACCCAGCACCCCGAGCACTGAGCACCCAGCACCCTGAGCACTGAGCACCGATCACCCTGAGCACTGAGCACCCAGCACCCCAAGCACTGAGCACCCAGCACCCTGAGTACTGAGCACCCAGCAGCCCGAGCACTGAGCACCCGGCACCCTGAGTACTGAGCACCCTGAGTACTGAGCACTGAGCACACAGCACCCTGAGGACTGAGTACCCAGCACCCTGAGCACTGAGCACCCAGCACCCTGAGTACTGAGCACTGATCACCCTGAGCACTGAGCACCCAGCACCCCTAGCACTGAGCACCCAGCACCCTGAGTATTGAGCAGCCAGCACCCTGAGCACTGAGCACCCAGCACCCTGAGTACTGAGCACCCAGCACGCTGAGTACTGAGCACCCAGCACCCTGGGCACTGTGCACCCAGCACCCTGAGTACTGAGCACCGAGCACCCTGAGTACTGAGCACCCAGCACCCTGAGAACTGAGCACCCAGCACCCTGAGCACTGAGCACCCAGCACCCTGAGCACTGAGCACCCAGCACCCTGAGTACTGAGCACCCAGCACGCTGAGTACTGAACACCCAGCACCCTGAGCACTGAGCACTGAGCACCCAGCACCCTGAGCACTGAGCACCCAGCACCCTGAGCATGGAGCACCCCGAGGACTGAGCACCCAGCACCATGAGCACTGAGCACCCAGCACCTTGATTACTGAGCACCGAGCACCTCGAGCACTGAGCACCCTGAGTACTGAGCACCCAGCACCCCTATCACTGAGCACCCTGCACCCTGAGCACTGAGCACCCAGCACCCTGAGCACTGAGCACCCAGCACCCTGAGTACTGAGCACCCAGCACGCTGAGTACTGAGCACCCAGCACCTCGAGCACTGAGCAACCAGCACCCTGAGCACGGTGCACCCCGAGGACTGAGCACCCAGCACCTTGAGTACTGAGCACCGAGCACCTCGAGCACTAAGCACCCAGCACCCTGAGTACTGAGCACCCAGCACACTGAGCACTGAGCACCCAGCACCCTGAGCACTGAGCACCCAGCACCCCGAGCACTGAGCACCCAGCACCCTGAGTACTGAGCACCCAACACCCAGAGTACTGAGCACCCAGCACCCTGAGCACTGAGCACCCAGCAACCTGTGTACTGCGCACCCAGCACCCTGAGTACTGAACACCCAGCACCCTGAGCACTGAGCACTGAGCACCCTGAGCACTGAGTACTGAGCACTGAGCACCCTGAGCACTGAGCAACCAGCACCCCGAGTACTGAGCATCCAGCACCCCGAGCACTGAGCACCCAGCGCCCCGAGCACTGAGCACCCAGCACCCCGAGCACTGAGCACTGAGCACCCTGAGCACTGAGCACCCAGCACCCCGAGTACTGAGCACTGAGCACCCTGAGTACTGAGCACCAAGCACCCCGAGTACTGAGCACTGAGCACCCTGAATACTGAGCACCCAGCACCCTGAGCACTGAGCACCCAGCACCCTGAGTACTGAGCACTGAGAACCCAGCACCCCGAGCACTGAGCACCCAGCACCCTGAGTACTGAGCACCAAGCACCCTGATCACTGAGCACGGAGCACCCCGCGGACTGAGGACCCAGCACCCTGAGCACTGAGCACCCAGCACCTTGAGTACTGAGCTCCGAGCACCCCGAGCACTGAACACCCAGCACCCTGAGTATTGAGCACCCAGCACCCTGAGCACTGAGCACAAAGCACCCTGAGCACTGAGCACGCAGCACCCCGAGCACTGAGCACCCAGCACCCTGAGTAATGAACACCCAGCACCCTGAGTACTGAGCACCCAGCACCCTGAGTACTGAGCACCCAGCACCCTGAGCACTGAGCACCCAGCACCCTGAGTACTGAGCACCCAGCACCCTGAGTACTGAGCAACCAGCACCCTGAGCACTGAGCACCCAGCACCCTGAGCACTGAGCACTGAGCTCCCAGCTCCCCGAGCACTGAGCACACAGCACCCCGAGCACTGAGCACCCAGCACACTGAGCACTGAGCACCCAGCACCCTGAGCACTGAGCACCCAGCACCCTGAGTACTGAGCACCCAGCACCCTGAGTACTGAGCACCCAGCACCGTGAGAACTGAGCACTCAGCACCCTGAGTACTGAGCACCGAGCACCCCGAGCACTGAGCACCCAGCACCCTGAGCACTGAGCACCCTGAGGACTGAGCACCCAGCACCCTGAGCACTGAGCACCGATCACCCTGAGCACTGAGCACCCAACACCCCGAGCACTGAGCACCCAGCACCCTGAGCACTGAGCACCCAGCACCCTGAGCACGGAGCACCCCGACCACTGAGCACCCAGCACCCTGAGTACTGAGCCCCCAGCACCCTGAATACTGAGCACCCAGCACCCCGATCACTGAGCACCCAGCACCCCGAGAATGAGCACACAGCACCCTGAGTACTGAGCACCCAGCACCCTGAGTACTGAGCACTAAGCACCCAGAGCACTGAGCAACCAGCACCCCGAGCACGGAGCACCCAGGACCCCGAGCACTGAGTACTGAGCACGCAGCACCCTGAGTACTGAGCACCGAGCTCCCCGAGCACTGAGCACCCACCACCCTGAGTACTGAGTACCCAGCAACCTGAGCACTGAGCACAAAGCACGCTGAGTACTGAGCACCCTGAGTACTGAGCACCGAGGACCCTGAGCACTGAGCACCCAGCACCCCGAGCACTGAGCACCCAGCACCACGAGAATGGGCACCCAGCACCCTGAGTACTGAGAACCGAGCACCCTGAGTACTGAGCACCCAGCACCCTGAGTACTGAGCACCCAGCACCAAGAGTACTGAGCAGCAAGCACCCGAGCACTGAGCACCCAGCACACTGAGTAATGAGCACCCAGCACGCTGAGCACTGAGCACCCAGCACCCCGAGCACTGAGCACCCTGAATACTGAGCACCCAGCACCCTGAGTACTGTGCACTAAGCACCCAGAGCGCTGAGCACCCAGGACACCGAGCACTGAGTACTGAGCACCCAGCACCCTGAGTACTGAGCACCGAGCTCCCCTAGCACTGAGCACCCTGAGTACAGAGCACACATCACCCTGAGTACTGAGCACCCAGCATCCTGTGCACTGAGCACCCAGCACCCTGAGTACTGAGCACCCAGCACCCCGAGCACTGAGCACCCAGCACCCTGAGTACTGAGCACCCAGCACCATGAGTACTGAGCAACCCGAGCACTGAGCACCCAGCACCCTGAGTACTTAGCACCCAGCACCAAAAGTACTGAGCACCGAACATCCTGAGCACAGAGGACCGAGCACCCCGAGCACTGAGCACCCAGCACACTGAGTACTGAGCCCCCAGCACCCTGAGTACAGAGCACCCAGCACCCCGAGAATGAGCACCCAGCTCCCTGAGTACTGAGAACCGAGCACCCTGAGTACTGAGCACAAAGCACCCTGAGTACTGAGCCCCCAGCACCCTGAGTACTGAGCACCCAGCACCCCGAGCACTGAGCACCCAGCACCCCGAGAATGAGCACCCAGCACCCTGAGTACTGAGCACCCAGCACCCTGAGTACTGAGCACTAAGCACCCAGAGCACTGAGCAACCAGCACCCCGAGCACGGAGCACCCAGGACCCCAAGCACTGAGTACTGAGCACCCAGCACCCTGAGTACTGAGCACCGAGCTCCCCGAGCACTGAGCACCCAGCACACTGAGCACTGAGCACCCAGCACCCTGAGCACTGAGCACCCAGCACCCTGAGTACTGAGCACCCAGCACGCTGAGTACTGAGCACCCAGCACCCCGAGCACTGAGCACCCAGCACCCTGAGTACTGAGCACTGAGCACCCAGCAACCCGAGCACTGAGCACCCAGCACCCTGTGTACTGAGCACTGAGCACCCTGAGTACTAAGCACCCAGCACCCTGAGTACTGAGCACCCTGGACCCTGAGCACTGAGCACCCATCACCCCGATCACTGAGCACCCAGCACCCTGAGCACTGAGCACCCAGCACCCTGAGCACTGAGCACCAAGCACCCAGAGCACTGAGCACCCAGCACCCTGAGCACCGAGCACCCAGCACCCTGAGTACTGAGCAGCGAGCACCCTGAGTACTGAGCACCCAGCACCCTGAGTACTGAGCACCCAGCACCCTGAGTACTGAGCACCGAGCACCCCGAGTACTGAGCACCCAGCACCCTGAGCACTCAGCACCCAGCACCCTGAGTACTGAGCTCCCAGCACCCCGAGCCCTGAGCACCCAGCAACCTGAGTACTGAGCACCCTGAGTTCTGAGCACCGATCACCCTGAGCACTGAGCACCCAGCACCCTGAGTATTGAGCACCCAGCACCCTGAGCACTGAGCACCCAGCACCCTGAGCACTGAGCACGCAGCACCCCGAGCACTGAGCACCCAGCACAATGAGTACTGAGCACCCAGCACCCTGAGTACTGAGCACCCAGCACCCTGAGTACTGAGCACCCAGCACCCTGAGCACTGAGCACCCAGCAACCTGAGTACTGAGCACCCAGCACCCTGAGTACTGAGCAACCAGCACCCTGAGCACTGAGCACCCAGCACCCTGAGCACTAAGCACTGAGCACCCAGCACCCCGAGCACTGAGCAGCCAGCACCCCGAGCACTGAGCACCCAGCACCCTGAGCACTGAGCACCCAGCACCCTGTGCACTGAGCACCCAGCACCCTGAGTACTGAGCACCCAGCACCCTGAGTATTGAGCACCCAGCACCCTGAGTACTGAGCACCCAGCACGCTGAGTACTGAGCACCCAGCACCCCGAGCACTGAGCACCCAGCACCCTGAGTACTGAGCACTGAGCAACCAGCACCCCGAGCACGGAGCACCCAGGACCCCAAGCACTGAGTACTGAGCACCCAGCACCCTGAGTACTGAGCACCGAGCTCCCCTAGCACTGAGCACCAAGCACACTGAGAACTGAGCACCCAGCACCCTGAGCACTGAGCACCCAGCACCCTGAGTACTGAGCACCCAGCACGCTGAGTACTGAGCACCCAGCACCCCGAGCACTGAGCACCCAGCACCCTGAGTACTGAGCACTGAGCACCCAGCACCCCGAGCACTGAGCACCCAGCACCCCGAGCACTGAGCACCCAATACCCTGAGTACTGAGCACCCAGCACCCTGAGTAGTGAGCACCCAGCACCGTGAGAACTGAGCACTCAGCTCCCTGAGTACTGAGCACCGAGCACCCCGAGCACTGAGCACCCAGCACCCTGAGCACTGAGCACCCTGAGGACAGAGTACCCAGCACCCTGAGCACTGAGCACCCAGCACACTGAGTACTGAGCACTGATCACCCTGAGCACTGAGCACACAGCACCCTGAGGACAGAGTACCCAGCACCCTGAGCACTGAGCACCCAGCACCCTGAGTACTGAGCACTGATCACCCTGAGCACTGAGCACACAGCACCCCGAGCACTGAGCACCCAGCACCCTGAGTACTGAGCAGCCAGCACCCTGAGCACTGAGCACCCAGCACCCTGAGTACTGAGCACCCAGCACCCTGAGTACTGAGCACCCAGCACCCTGGGCACTGAGCACCCAACACCCTGAGTACTGAGCACCGAGCACCCTGAGTACTGAGCACCCAGCACCCTGGGTACTGAGCACCCAGCACCCTGAGCACTGAGCACGCAGCACCCTGAGCACTGAGCACCCAGCACCCTGAGTACTGAGCACCCAGCACCCTGAGTACTGAACACCCAGCACCCTGAGCACTGAGCACTGAGCACCCAGCACCCCGAGTACTGAGCACCCAGCACCCTGAGTACTGAGCACCCAGCACCCCGAGCACTGAGCACCCGGCACCCTGAGTACTGAGCACCCTGAGTACTGAGCACTGAGCACCCAGCACCCTGAGGACTGAGTACCCAGCACCTTAAGCACTGAGCACCCAGCACCCTGAGTACTGAGCACTGAGCACCCAGCACCCTGAGGACTGAGTACCCAGCACCCTGAGCACTGAGCACCCAGCACACTGAGTACTGAGCACCCAGCACCCTGAGTACTGAGCACCCAGCAACCTGAGCACTGAGCACACAGCACCCTGAGTACTGAGCACCCAGCACCCTGAGTACTGAGCGACCAGCACCCTGAGCACTGAGCACCCAGCACCCTGAGCACTGAGCACTGAGCACCCAGCTCCCCGAGCACTGAGCACACAGCACCCCGAGCACTGAGCACCCAGCACCCTGAGCACTGAGCACCCAGCACCCTGAGCACTGAGCACCCAGCACCCTGAATACTGAGCACCCAGCACCCTGAGTACTGAGCACCCAGCACCCTGAGTACTGAGCACTAAGCACCCAGAGCACTGAGCAACCAGCACCCCGAGCACGGAGCACCCAGGACCCCGAGCACTGAGTACTGAGCACCCAGCACCCTGAGTACTGAGCACCGAGCTCCCCGAGCACTGAGCACCCACCACCCTGAGTTCTGAGCACCCAGCAACCTGAGCACTGAGCACAAAGCACGCTGAGTACTGAGCACCCTGAGTACTGAGCACCGAGGACCCTGAGCAGTGAGCACCCAGCACCCCGGCCCTGAGCACCCAGCACCCCGAGAATGGGCACCCAGCACCCTGAGTACTGAGAACCGAGCACCCTGTGTACTGAGCACCCAGCACCCTGAGTACTGAGCACCCAGCACCAAGAGTACTGAGCAGCAAGCACCCCGAGCACTGAGCACCCAGCACCCTGAGCACTGAGCACCCAGCACCCTGAGCACTGAGCACCCAGAACCCAGAGCACTGAGCACCCAGCACCCTGCGCACTGAGCACCCAGCACCCTGAGTACTGAGCAGCGAGCACCCTGAGTACTGAGCACCCAGCACCCTGAGTATTGAGCACCCAGCACCCTGAGTACTGAGCACCGAGCACCCCGACTACTGAGCACCCAGCACCCTGAGAACTCAGCACTCAGCACCCCGAGCACTGAGCACCCAGCACCCTGAGTAATGAGCTCCCAGTACCCCGAGCACTGAGCACCCAGCACCCTGAGTACTGAGCACCCTGAGTACTGAGCACCGATCACCCTGAGCACTGAGCACCCAGCACCCTGAGTATTGAGCACCCAGCACCCTGAGCACTGAGCACCCAGCACCCTGAGCACTGAGCACGCAGCACCTCGAGCACTGAGCACCCAGCACCCTGAGTACTGAGCACCCAGAACCGAGTACTGTGCACCCAGCACCCTGAGTACTGAGCACCCAGCACCCTGAGCACTGAGCACCCAGCACACTGAGTACTGAGCACCGAACACCCTTAGTATTGAGCAACCAGCACCCTTAGCACTGAGCACCCAGCACCCTGAGCACTGAGCACCCAGCACCCCGAGCACTGAGCACCCAGCACCCCGAGCACTGAGCACCCAGCACCCTGAGCACTGAGCAACCAGCACCCTGAGCACTGAGCACCCAGCACCCTGAGTACTGAGCACCCAGCACCCTGAGTACTGAGCACCCAGCACCCCGAGCACTGAGCACCCAGCACCCTGAGCACTGAGCACCGATCACCCTGAGCACTGAGCACCCAGCACCCCGAGCACTGAGCACCCAGCACCCTGAGTACTGAGCACCCAGCAGCCCGAGCACTGAGCACCCGGCACCCTGAGTACTGAGCACCCTGAGTACTGAGCACTGAGCTCCCAGCACCCTGAGGACTGAGTACCCAGCACCCTGAGCACTGAGCACCCAGCACCCTGAGTACTGAGCACTGATCACCCAGAGCACTGAGCACCCAGCACCCCTAGCACTGAGCACCCAGCACCCTGAGTATTGAGCAGCCAGCACCCTGAGCACTGAGCACCCAGCACCCTGAGTACTGAGCACCCAGCACCCTGAGTACTGAGCACCCAGCACCCTGGGCACTGAGCACCCAGCACCCTGAGTACTGAGCACCGAGCACCCTGAGTACTGAGCACCCAGCACCCTGAGAACTGAGCACCCAGCACCCTGAGCACTGAGCACCCAGCACCCTGAGCACTGAGCACCCAGCACCCTGAGTACTGAGCACCCAGCACGCTGAGTACTGAACACCCAGCACCCTGAGCACTGAGCACTGAGCACCCAGCACCCTGAGCACTGAGCACCCAGCACCCTGAGCATGGAGCACCCCGAGGACTGAGCACCCAGCACCATGAGCACTGAGCACCCAGCACCTTGATTACTGAGCACCGAGCACCGAGAGCACTGAGCACCCTGAGTACTGAGCACCCAGCACCCCTATCACTGAGCACCCTGCACCCTGAGCACTGAGCACCCAGCACCCTGAGCACTGAGCACCCAGCACCCTGAGTACTGAGCACCCAGCACGCTGAGTACTGAGCACCCAGCACCTCGAGCACTGAGCAACCAGCACCCCGAGTACTGAGCACCCAGCACCTTGAGTACTGAGCACCGAGCACCTCGAGCACTAATCACCCAGCACCCTGAGTACTGAGCACCCAGCACACTGAGCACTGAGCACCCAGCACCCTGAGCACTGAGCACCCAGCACCCCGAGCACTGAGCACCCAGCACCCTGAGTACTGAGCACCCAACACCCAGAGTACTGAGCACCCAGCACCCTGAGCACTGAGCACCCAGCAACCTGTGTACTGAGCACCCAGCACCCTGAGTACTGAACACCCAGCACCCTGAGCACTGAGCACTGAGCACCCTGAGCACTGAGTACTGAGCACTGAGCACCCAGCGCCCCGAGCACTGAGCACCCAGCACCCCGAGCACTGAGCACTGAGCACCCTGAGCACTGAGCACCCAGCACCCCGAGTACTGAGCACTGAGCACCCTGAGTACTGAGCACCAAGCACCCCGAGTACTGAGCACTGAGCACCCTGAATACTGAGCACCCAGCACCCTGAGCACTGAGCACCCAGCACCCTGAGTACTGAGCACTGAGAACCCAGCACCCCGAGCACTGAGCACCCAGCACCTTGATTACTGAGCACCGAGCACCGAGAGCACTGAGCACCCTGAGTACTGAGCACCCAGCACCCCTATCACTGAGCACTCTGCACCCTGAGCACTGAGCACCCAGCACCCTGAGCACTGAGCACTGAGCACCCTGAGCACTGAGTACTGAGCACTGAGCACCCAGCACCCTGAGCACTGAGCACCCAGCACCCTGAGTACTGAGCACCCAGCACCCTGAGTACTGAGCACCCAGCACCCCGAGTACTGAGCACTGAGCACCCTGAGTACTGAGCACCGAGCACCCCGAGCACTGAGCACCCAGCACCCTGAGCACTGAGCACCCTGAGGACTGAGCACCCAGCACCCTGAGCACTGAGCACCGATCACCCTGAGCACTGAGCACCCAACACCCCGAGCACTGAGCACCCAGCAACCTGAGCACTGAGCACCCAGCACCCTGAGCACGGAGCACCCCGACCACTGAGCACCCAGCACCCTGAGTACTGAGCCCCCAGCACCCTGAATACTGAGCACCCAGCACCCCGATCACTGAGCACCCAGCACCCCGAGAATGAGCACACAGCACCCTGAGGACTGAGCACCCAGCACCCTGAGTACTGAGCACTAAGCACCCAGAGCACTGAGCAACCAGCACCCCGAGCACGGAGCACCCAGGACCCCGAGCACTGAGTACTGAGCACGCAGCACCCTGAGTACTGAGCACCGAGCTCCCCGAGCACTGAGCACCCACCACCCTGAGTACTGAGTACCCAGCAACCTGAGCACTGAGCACAAAGCACGCTGAGCACTGAGCACCCTGAGTACTGAGCACCGAGGACCCTGAGCACTGAGCACCCAGCACCCCGAGCACTGAGCACCCAGCACCCCGAGAATGGGCACCCAGCACCCTGAGTACTGAGAACCGAGCACCCTGAGTACTGAGCACCCAGCACCCTGAGTACTGAGCACCCAGCACCAAGAGTACTGAGCAGCAAGCACCCCGAGCACTGAGCACCCAGCACACTGAGTAATGAGCACCCAGCACGCTGAGCACTGAGCACCCAGCACCCCGAGCACTGAGCACCCTGAATACTGAGCACCCAGCACCCTGAGTACTGTGCACTAAGCACCCAGAGCGCTGAGCACCCAGGACACCGAGCACTGAGTACTGAGCACCCAGCACCCTGAGTACTGAGCACCGAGCTCCCCTAGCACTGAGCACCCTGAGTACAGAGCACACATCACCCTGAGTACTGAGCACCCAGCATCCTGTGCACTGAGCACCCAGCACCCTGAGTACTGAGCACCCAGCACCCCGAGCACTGAGCACCCAGCACCCTGAGTACTGAGCACCCAGCACCATGAGTACTGAGCAACCCGAGCACTGAGCACCCAGCACCCTGAGTACTTAGCACCCAGCACCAAAAGTACTGAGCACCGAACATCCTGAGCACAGAGCACCGAGCACCCCGAGCACTGAGCACCCAGCACACTGAGTACTGAGCCCCCAGCACCCTGAGTACAGAGCACCCAGCACCCCGAGAATGAGCACCCAGCTCCCTGAGTACTGAGAACCGAGCACCCTGAGTACTGAGCACAAAGCACCCTGAGTACTGAGCCCCCAGCACCCTGAGTACTGAGCACCCAGCACCCCGAGCACTGAGCACCCAGCACCCCGAGAATGAGCACCCAGCACCCTGAGTACTGAGCACCCAGCACTCTGAGTACTGAGCACTAAGCACCCAGAGCACTGAGCAACCAGCACCCCGAGCACGGAGCACCCAGGACCCCAAGCACTGAGTACTGAGCACCCAGCACCCTGAGTACTGAGCACCGAGCTCCCCGAGCACTGAGCACCCAGCACACTGAGCACTGAGCACCCAGCACCCTGAGCACTGAGCACCCAGCACCCTGAGTACTGAGCACCCAGCACGCTGAGTACTGAGCACCCAGCACCCCGAGCACTGAGCACCCAGCACCCTGAGTACTGAGCACTGAGCACCCAGCAACCCGAGCACTGAGCACCCAGCACCCTGTGTACTGAGCACTGAGCACCCTGAGTACTAAGCACCCAGCACCCTGAGTACTGAGCACCCTGGACCCTGAGCACTGAGCACCCATCACCCCGATCACTGAGCACCCAGCACCCTGAGCACTGAGCACCCAGCACCCTGAGCACTGAGCACCAAGCACCCAGAGCACTGAGCACCCAGCACCCTGAGCACCGAGCACCCAGCACCCTGAGTACTGAGCAGCGAGCACCCTGAGTACTGAGCACCCAGCACCCTGAGTACTGAGCACCCAGCACCCTGAGTACTGAGCACCGAGCACCCCGAGTACTGAGCACCCAGCACCCTGAGCACTCAGCACCCAGCACCCTGAGTACTGAGCTCCCAGCACCCCGAGCCCTGAGCACCCAGCAACCTGAGTACTGAGCACCCTGAGTTCTGAGCACCGATCACCCTGAGCACTGAGCACCCAGCACCCTGAGTATTGAGCACCCAGCACCCTGAGCACTGAGCACCCAGCACCCTGAGCACTGAGCACGCAGCACCCCGAGCACTGAGCACCCAGCACCCTGAGTACTGAGCACCCAGCACCCTGAGTACTGAGCACCCAGCACCCTGAGTACTGAGCACCCAGCACCCTGAGCACTGAGCACCCAGCACCCTGAGTACTGAGCACCCAGCACCCTGAGTACTGAGCAACCAGCACCCTGAGCACTGAGCACCCAGCACCCTGAGCACTAAGCACTGAGCACCCAGCACCCCGAGCACTGAGCACCCAGCACCCCGAGCACTGTGCACCCAGCACCCTGAGCACTGAGCACCCAGCACCCTGTGCACTGAGCACCCAGCACCCTGAGTACTGAGCACCCAGCACCCTGAGTACTGAGCACCCAGCACCCTGAGTACTGAGCACCCAGCACGCTGAGTACTGAGCACCCAGCACCCCGAGCACTGAGCACCCAGCACCCTGAGTACTGAGCACTGAGCAACCAGCACCCCGAGCACGGAGCACCCAGGACCCCAAGCACTGAGTACTGAGCACCCAGCACCCTGAGTACTGAGCAGCGAGCTCCCCTAGCACTGAGCACCAAGCACACTGAGAACTGAGCACCCAGCACCCTGAGCACTGAGCACCCAGCACCCTGAGTACTGAGCACCCAGCACGCTGAGTACTGAGCACCCAGCACCCCGAGCACTGAGCACCCAGCACCCCGAGCACTGAGCACCCAACACCCTGAGTACTGAGCACCCAGCACCCTGAGTAGTGAGCACCCAGCACCGTGAGAACTGAGCACTCAGCTCCCTGAGTACTGAGCACCGAGCACCCCGAGCACTGAGCACCCAGCACCCTGAGCACTGAGCACCCTGAGGACAGAGTACCCAGCACCCTGAGCACTGAGCACCCAGCACACTGAGTACTGAGCACTGATCACCCTGAGCACTGAGCACCCAGCACCCTGAGGACAGAGTACCCAGCACCCTGAGCACTGAGCACCCAGCACCCTGAGTACTGAGCAGTGATCACCCTGAGCACTGAGCACACAGCACCCCGAGCACTGAGCACCCAGCACCCTGAGTACTGAGCAGCCAGCACCCTGAGCACTGAGCACCCAGCACCCTGAGTACTGAGCACCCAGCACCCTGAGTACTGAGCACCCAGCACCCTGGGCACTGAGCACCCAACACCCTGAGTACTGAGCACCGAGCACCCTGAGTACTGAGCACCGAGCACCCTGGGTACTGAGCACCCAGCACCCTGAGCACTGAGCACGCAGCACCCTGAGCACTGAGCACCCAGCACCCTGAATACTGAGCACCCAGCACCCTGAGTACTGAACACCCAGCACCCTGAGCACTGAGCACTGAGCACCCAGCACCCCGAGTACTGAGCACCCAGCACCCTGAGTACTGAGCACCCAGCACCCTGAGCACTGAGCACCCGGCACCCTGAGTACTGAGCACCCTGAGTACTGAGCACTGAGCACCCAGCACCCTGAGGACTGAGTACCCAGCACCCTGAGCACTGAGCACCCAGCACCCTGAGGACTGAGTACCCAGCACCCTGAGCACTGAGCACCCAGCACCCTGAGTACTGAGCACTGAGCACTCAGCAACCCGAGCACTGAGCACCCAGCACCCTGTGTTCTGAGCACTGAGCACCCTGAGTACTAAGCACCCAGCACCCTGAGTACTGAGCACCCTGGACGCTGAGCACTGAGCACCCATCACCCCGATCACTGAGCACCCAGCACCCTGAGCACTGAGCACCCAGCACCCTGAGCACTGAGCACCAAGCACCCAGATCACTGAGCACCCAGCACCCTGAGCACCGAGCACCCAGCACCCTGAGTACTGAGCAGCGAGCACCCTGAGTACTGAGCACCCAGCACCCTGAGTACTGAGCACCCAGCACCCTGAGTACTGAGCACCGAGCACCCCGAGTACTGAGCACCCAGCACCCTGAGCACTCAGCACCCAGCACCCTGAGTACTGAGCTCCCAGCACCCCGAGCCCTGAGCACCCAGCAACCTGAGTACTGAGCACCCTGAGTTCTGAGCACCGATCACCCTGAGCACTGAGCACCCAGCACCCTGAGTATTGAGCACCCAGCACCCTGAGCACTGAGCACCCAGCACCCTGAGCACTGAGCACGCAGCACCCCGAGCACTGAGCACCCAGCACCCTGAGTACTGAGCACCCAGCACCCTGAGTACTGAGCACCCAGCACCCTGAGTACTGAGCACCCAGCACCCTGAGCACTGAGCACCCAGCACCCTGAGTACTGAGCACCCAGCACCCTGAGTACTGAGCAACCAGCACCCTGAGCACTGAGCACCCAGCACCCTGAGCACTAAGCACTGAGCACCCAGCACCCCGAGCACTGAGCACCCAGCACCCCGAGCACTGAGCACCCAGCACCCTGAGCACTGAGCACCCAGCACCCTGTGCACTGAGCACCCAGCACCCTGAGTACTGAGCACCCAGCACCCTGAGTACTGAGCACCCAGCACCCTGAGTACTGATCACCCAGCACGCTGAGTACTGAGCACCCAGCACCCCGAGCACTGAGCACCCAGCACCCTGAGTACTGAGCACTGAGCAACCAGCACCGCGAGCACGGAGCACCCAGGACCCCAAGCACTGAGTACTGAGCACCCAGCACCCTGAGTACTGAGCAATGAGCTCCCCGAGCACTGAGCACCCAGCACACTGAGAACTGAGCACCCAGCACCCTGAGCACTGAGCACCCAGCACCCTGAGTACTGAGCACCCAGCACGCTGAGTACTGAGCACCCAGCACCCCGAGCACTGAGCACCCAGCACCCTGAGTACTGAGCACTGAGCACCCAGCACCCCGAGCACTGAGCACCCAGCACCCTGTGCACTGAGCACCCAGCACCCTGAGTACTGAGCACCCAGCACCCTGAGTAGTGAGCACCCAGCACCGTGAGAACTGAGCACTCAGCTCCCTGAGTACTGAGCACCGAGCACCCCGAGCACTGAGCACCCAGCACCCTGAGCACTGAGCACCCTGAGGACAGAGTACCCAGCACCCTGAGCACTGAGCACCCAGCACACTGAGTACTGAGCACTGATCACCCTGAGCACTGAGCACCCAGCACCCTGAGGACAGAGTACCCAGCACCCTGAGCACTGAGCACCCAGCACCCTGAGTACTGAGCACTGATCACCCTGAGCACTGAGCACACAGCACCCCGAGCACTGAGCACCCAGCACCCTGAGTACTGAGCAGCCAGCACCCTGAGCACTGAGCACCCAGCACCCTGAGTACTGAGCACCCAGCACCCTGAGTACTGAGCACCCAGCACCCTGGGCACTGAGCACCCAACACCCTGAGTACTGAGCACCGAGCACCCTGAGTACTGAGCACCCAGCACCCTGGGTACTGAGCACCCAGCACCCTGAGCACTGAGCACCCAGCACCCTGAGCACTGAGCACCCAGCACCCTGAGTACTGAGCACCCAGCACCCCGAGTACTGAGCACCCAGCGCCCCGAGCACTGAGCACCCAGCACCCCGAGCACTGAGCACTGAGCACCCTGAGCACTGAGCACCCAGCACCCCGAGTACTGAGCACTGAGCACCCTGAGTACTGAGCACCAAGCACCCCGAGTACTGAGCACTGAGCACCCTGAATACTGAGCACCCAGCACCCTGAGCACTGAGCACCCAGCACCCTGAGTACTGAGCACTGAGAACCCAGCACCCCGAGCACTGAGCACCCAGCACCCTGAGTACTGAGCACCAAGCACCCTGATCACTGAGCACGGAGCACCCCGCGGACTGAGGACCCAGCACCCTGAGCACTGAGCACCCAGCACCCTGAGCACTGAGCACAAAGCACCCTGAGCACTGAGCACGCAGCACCCCGAGCACTGAGCACCCAGCACCCTGAGTAATGAGCACCCAGCACCCTGAGTACTGAGCACCCAGCACCCTGAGTACTGAGCACCCAGCACCCTGAGCACTGAGCACCCAGCACCCTGAGTACTGAGCACCCAGCAACCTGAGTACTGAGCAACCAGCACCCTGAGCACTGAGCACCCAGCACCCTGAGCACTGAGCACTTAGCTCCCAGCTCCCCGAGCACTGAGCACACAGCACCCCGAGCACTGAGCACCCAGCACCCTGAGCACTGAGCACCCAGCACCCTGAGCACTGAGCACCCAGCACCCTGAGTACTGAGCACCCAGCACCCTGAGTACTGAGCACCCAGCACCGTGAGAACTGAGCACTCAGCACCCTGAGTACTGAGCACCGAGCACCCCGAGCACTGAGCACCCAGCACCCTGAGCACTGAGCACCCTGAGGACTGAGCACCCAGCACCCTGAGCACTGAGCACCGATCACCCTGAGCACTGAGCACCCAACACCCCGAGCACTGAGCACCCAGCACCCTGAGCACTGAGCACCCAGCACCCTGAGCACGGAGCACCCCGACCACTGAGCACCCAGCACCCTGAGTACTGAGCCCCCAGCACCCTGAATACTGAGCACCCAGCACCCCGATCACTGAGCACCCAGCACCCCGAGAATGAGCACACAGCACCCTGAGGACTGAGCACCCAGCACCCTGAGTACTGAGCACTAAGCACCCAGAGCACTGAGCAACCAGCACCCCGAGCACGGAGCACCCAGGACCCCGAGCACTGAGTACTGAGCACGCAGCACCCTGAGTACTGAGCACCGAGCTCCCCGAGCACTGAGCACCCACCACCCTGAGTACTGAGTACCCAGCAACCTGAGCACTGAGCACAAAGCACGCTGAGCACTGAGCACCCTGAGTACTGAGCACCGAGGACCCTGAGCACTGAGCACCCAGCACCCCGAGCACTGAGCACCCAGCACCCCGAGAATGGGCACCCAGCACCCTGAGTACTGAGAACCGAGCACCCTGAGTACTGAGCACCCAGCACCCTGAGTACTGAGCACCCAGCACCAAGAGTACTGAGCAGCAAGCACCCCGAGCACTGAGCACCCAGCACACTGAGTAATGAGCACCCAGCACGCTGAGCACTGAGCACCCAGCACCCCGAGCACTGAGCACCCTGAATACTGAGCACCCAGCACCCTGAGTACTGTGCACTAAGCACCCAGAGCGCTGAGCACCCAGGACACCGAGCACTGAGTACTGAGCACCCAGCACCCTGAGTACTGAGCACCGAGCTCCCCTAGCACTGAGCACCCTGAGTACAGAGCACACATCACCCTGAGTACTGAGCACCCAGCATCCTGTGCACTGAGCACCCAGCACCCTGAGTACTGAGCACCCAGCACCCCGAGCACTGAGCACCCAGCACCCTGAGTACTGAGCACCCAGCACCATGAGTACTGAGCAACCCGAGCACTGAGCACCCAGCACCCTGAGTACTTAGCACCCAGCACCAAAAGTACTGAGCACCGAACATCCTGAGCACAGAGCACCGAGCACCCCGAGCACTGAGCACCCAGCACACTGAGTACTGAGCCCCCAGCACCCTGAGTACAGAGCACCCAGCACCCCGAGAATGAGCACCCAGCTCCCTGAGTACTGAGAACCGAGCACCCTGAGTACTGAGCACAAAGCACCCTGAGTACTGAGCCCCCAGCACCCTGAGTACTGAGCACCCAGCACCCCGAGCACTGAGCACCCAGCACCCCGAGAATGAGCACCCAGCACCCTGAGTACTGAGCACCCAGCACTCTGAGTACTGAGCACTAAGCACCCAGAGCACTGAGCAACCAGCACCCCGAGCACGGAGCACCCAGGACCCCAAGCACTGAGTACTGAGCACCCAGCACCCTGAGTACTGAGCACCGAGCTCCCCGAGCACTGAGCACCCAGCACACTGAGCACTGAGCACCCAGCACCCTGAGCACTGAGCACCCAGCACCCTGAGTACTGAGCACCCAGCACGCTGAGTACTGAGCACCCAGCACCCCGAGCACTGAGCACCCAGCACCCTGAGTACTGAGCACTGAGCACCCAGCAACCCGAGCACTGAGCACCCAGCACCCTGTGTACTGAGCACTGAGCACCCTGAGTACTAAGCACCCAGCACCCTGAGTACTGAGCACCCTGGACCCTGAGCACTGAGCACCCATCACCCCGATCACTGAGCACCCAGCACCCTGAGCACTGAGCACCCAGCACCCTGAGCACTGAGCACCAAGCACCCAGAGCACTGAGCACCCAGCACCCTGAGCACCGAGCACCCAGCACCCTGAGTACTGAGCAGCGAGCACCCTGAGTACTGAGCACCCAGCACCCTGAGTACTGAGCACCCAGCACCCTGAGTACTGAGCACCGAGCACCCCGAGTACTGAGCACCCAGCACCCTGAGCACTCAGCACCCAGCACCCTGAGTACTGAGCTCCCAGCACCCCGAGCCCTGAGCACCCAGCAACCTGAGTACTGAGCACCCTGAGTTCTGAGCACCGATCACCCTGAGCACTGAGCACCCAGCACCCTGAGTATTGAGCACCCAGCACCCTGAGCACTGAGCACCCAGCACCCTGAGCACTGAGCACGCAGCACCCCGAGCACTGAGCACCCAGCACCCTGAGTACTGAGCACCCAGCACCCTGAGTACTGAGCACCCAGCACCCTGAGTACTGAGCACCCAGCACCCTGAGCACTGAGCACCCAGCACCCTGAGTACTGAGCACCCAGCACCCTGAGTACTGAGCAACCAGCACCCTGAGCACTGAGCACCCAGCACCCTGAGCACTAAGCACTGAGCACCCAGCACCCCGAGCACTGAGCACCCAGCACCCCGAGCACTGTGCACCCAGCACCCTGAGCACTGAGCACCCAGCACCCTGTGCACTGAGCACCCAGCACCCTGAGTACTGAGCACCCAGCACCCTGAGTACTGAGCACCCAGCACCCTGAGTACTGAGCACCCAGCACGCTGAGTACTGAGCACCCAGCACCCCGAGCACTGAGCACCCAGCACCCTGAGTACTGAGCACTGAGCAACCAGCACCCCGAGCACGGAGCACCCAGGACCCCAAGCACTGAGTACTGAGCACCCAGCACCCTGAGTACTGAGCAGCGAGCTCCCCTAGCACTGAGCACCAAGCACACTGAGAACTGAGCACCCAGCACCCTGAGCACTGAGCACCCAGCACCCTGAGTACTGAGCACCCAGCACGCTGAGTACTGAGCACCCAGCACCCCGAGCACTGAGCACCCAGCACCCCGAGCACTGAGCACCCAACACCCTGAGTACTGAGCACCCAGCACCCTGAGTAGTGAGCACCCAGCACCGTGAGAACTGAGCACTCAGCTCCCTGAGTACTGAGCACCGAGCACCCCGAGCACTGAGCACCCAGCACCCTGAGCACTGAGCACCCTGAGGACAGAGTACCCAGCACCCTGAGCACTGAGCACCCAGCACACTGAGTACTGAGCACTGATCACCCTGAGCACTGAGCACCCAGCACCCTGAGGACAGAGTACCCAGCACCCTGAGCACTGAGCACCCAGCACCCTGAGTACTGAGCAGTGATCACCCTGAGCACTGAGCACACAGCACCCCGAGCACTGAGCACCCAGCACCCTGAGTACTGAGCAGCCAGCACCCTGAGCACTGAGCACCCAGCACCCTGAGTACTGAGCACCCAGCACCCTGAGTACTGAGCACCCAGCACCCTGGGCACTGAGCACCCAACACCCTGAGTACTGAGCACCGAGCACCCTGAGTACTGAGCACCGAGCACCCTGGGTACTGAGCACCCAGCACCCTGAGCACTGAGCACGCAGCACCCTGAGCACTGAGCACCCAGCACCCTGAATACTGAGCACCCAGGACCCTGAGTACTGAACACCCAGCACCCTGAGCACTGAGCACTGAGCACCCAGCACCCCGAGTACTGAGCACCCAGCACCCTGAGTACTGAGCACCCAGCACCCTGAGCACTGAGCACCCGGCACCCTGAGTACTGAGCACCCTGAGTACTGAGCACTGAGCACCCAGCACCCTGAGGACTGAGTACCCAGCACCCTGAGCACTGAGCACCCAGCACCCTGAGTACTGAGCACTGAGCACTCAGCAACCCGAGCACTGAGCACCCAGCACCCTGTGTTCTGAGCACTGAGCACCCTGAGTACTAAGCACCCAGCACCCTGAGTACTGAGCACCCTGGACGCTGAGCACTGAGCACCCATCACCCCGATCACTGAGCACCCAGCACCCTGAGCACTGAGCACCCAGCACCCTGAGCACTGAGCACCAAGCACCCAGATCACTGAGCACCCAGCACCCTGAGCACCGAGCACCCAGCACCCTGAGTACTGAGCAGCGAGCACCCTGAGTACTGAGCACCCAGCACCCTGAGTACTGAGCACCCAGCACCCTGAGTACTGAGCACCGAGCACCCCGAGTACTGAGCACCCAGCACCCTGAGCACTCAGCACCCAGCACCCTGAGTACTGAGCTCCCAGCACCCCGAGCCCTGAGCACCCAGCAACCTGAGTACTGAGCACCCTGAGTTCTGAGCACCGATCACCCTGAGCACTGAGCACCCAGCACCCTGAGTATTGAGCACCCAGCACCCTGAGCACTGAGCACCCAGCACCCTGAGCACTGAGCACGCAGCACCCCGAGCACTGAGCACCCAGCACCCTGAGTACTGAGCACCCAGCACCCTGAGTACTGAGCACACAGCACCCTGAGTACTGAGCACCCAGCACCCTGAGCACTGAGCACCCAGCACCCTGAGTACTGAGCACCCAGCACCCTGAGTACTGAGCAACCAGCACCCTGAGCACTGAGCACCCAGCACCCTGAGCACTAAGCACTGAGCACCCAGCACCCCGAGCACTGAGCACCCAGCACCCCGAGCACTGAGCACCCAGCACCCTGAGCACTGAGCACCCAGCACCCTGTGCACTGAGCACCCAGCACCCTGAGTACTGAGCACCCAGCACCCTGAGTACTGAGCACCCAGCACCCTGAGTACTGATCACCCAGCACGCTGAGTACTGAGCACCCAGCACCCCGAGCACTGAGCACCCAGCACCCTGAGTACTGAGCACTGAGCAACCAGCACCGCGAGCACGGAGCACCCAGGACCCCAAGCACTGAGTACTGAGCACCCAGCACCCTGAGTACTGAGCAATGAGCTCCCCGAGCACTGAGCACCCAGCACACTGAGAACTGAGCACCCAGCACCCTGAGCACTGAGCACCCAGCACCCTGAGTACTGAGCACCCAGCACGCTGAGTACTGAGCACCCAGCACCCCGAGCACTGAGCACCCAGCACCCTGAGTACTGAGCACTGAGCACCCAGCACCCCGAGCACTGAGCACCCAGCACCCTGTGCACTGAGCACCCAGCACCCTGAGTACTGAGCACCCAGCACCCTGAGTAGTGAGCACCCAGCACCGTGAGAACTGAGCACTCAGCTCCCTGAGTACTGAGCACCGAGCACCCCGAGCACCTGAGCACCCAGCACCCTGAGCACTGAGCACCCTGAGGACAGAGTACCCAGCTCCCTGAGCACTGAGCACCCAGCACACTGAGTACTGAGCACTGATCACCCCGAGCACTGAGCACCCAGCACCCTGAGCACTGAGCACCCCTGAGGACAGAGTACCCCAGCACCCTGAGTACTGAGCACCCAGCACCCTGAGCACTGAGCACACAGCACCCTGAGCACTGAGCACCCTGAGGACAGAGTACCCAGCACCCTGAGCACTGAGCACTCAGCTCCCTGAGTACTGAGCACCGAGCACCCCGAGCACTGAGCACCCAGCACCCTGAGCACTGAGCACCCTGAGGACAGAGTACCCAGCACCCTGAGCACTGAGCACTCAGCTCCCTGAGTACTGAGCACCGAGCACCCCGAGCACTGAGCACCCAGCACCCTGAGCACTGAGCACCCTGCACCCTGAGTACTGAGCACCCAGCACCCTGGGCACTGAGCACCCAACACCCTGAGTACTGAGCACCGAGCACCCTGAGTACTGAGCACCCAGCACCCTGGGTACTGAGCACCCAGCACCCTGAGCACTGAGCACCCCAGCACCCTGAGCACTGAGCACCCAGCACCCTGAGTACTGAGCACCCCAGCACCCTGAGTACTGAACACCCAGCACCCCTGAGCACTGAGCACTGAGCACCCAGCACCCTGAGCACTGAGCACCCAGCACCCTGAGCACGGAGCACCCCGAGGACTGAGCACCCAGCACCCTGAGCACTGAGCACCCAGCACCTTGAGTACTGAGCACCGAGCACCTCGAGCACTGAGCACCATGAGTACTGAGCACCCAGCACCCCGATCACTGAGCACCCCTGCACCCTGAGCACTGAGCACCCAGCACCCTGAGCACCCAGCACCCTGAGTACTGAGCACCCAGCACGCTGAGTACTGAGCACCCAGCACCCCGAGCACTGAGCAACCAGCACGGTGAGCACGGAGCACCCCCGAGGACTGAGCACCCAGCACCTTGAGTACTGAGCACCGAGCACCTCGAGCACTAAGCACCCAGCACCCTGAGTACTGAGCACCCAGCACCATGAGCACTGAGCACCCAGCACCCTGAGCACTGAGCACCCAGCATCCCCGAGCACTGAGCACCCAGCACCCTGAGTACTGAGCACCCAACACCCAGAGTACTGAGCACCCAGCACCCTGAGCACTGAGCACCCAGCAACCTGAGTACTGAGCACCCAGCACCCTGAGTACTGAACACCCAGCACCCTGAGCACTGAGCACTGAGCACCCTGAGCACTGAGTACTGAGCACTGAGCACCCTGAGCACTGAGCACCCAGCACCCCCGAGTACTGATCACCCAGCACCCCGAGCACTGAGCACCCAGCGCCCCGAGCACTGAGCACCCAGCACCCCGAGCACTGAGCACTGAGCCACCCTGAGCACTGAGCACCCAGAACCCCCGAGTACTGAGCACTGAGCACCCTGAGTACTGAGCACCAAGCACCCCGAGTACTGAGCACTGAGCACCCTGAATACTGAGCACCCAGCACCCTGAGCACTGAGCACCCAGCACCCTGAGTACTGAGCACCGAGCACCCTGAGTACTGAGCACCCAGCACCCTGATCACTGAGCACGGAGCACCCCGAGGACTGAGCACCCAGCACCCTGAGCACTGAGCACCCAGCACCTTGAGTACTGAGCACAGAGCACCCCGAGCACTGAGCACCCAGCACCCTGAGTATTGAGCACCCAGCACCCTGAGCACTGAGCACCCAGCACCCTGAGCACTGAGCACGCAGCACCCCGAGCACTGAGCACCCAGCACCCTGTGTACTGAGCACCCAGCACCCTGAGTACTGAGCACCCAGCACCTGAGTACTGAGCACTAAGCACCCAGAGCACTGAGCAACCAGCACCCCGAGCACGGAGCACCCAGGACCCCAAGCACTGAGTACTGAGCACCCAGCACCCTGAGTACTGAGCACCGAGCTCCCCGAGCACTGAGCACCCAGCACACTGAGCACTGAGCACCCAGCACCCTGAGCACTGAGCACCCAGCACCCTGAGTACTGAGCACCCAGCACGCTGAGTACTGAGCACCCAGCACCCCGAGCACTGAGCACCCAGCACCCTGAGTACTGAGCACTGAGCACCCAGCAACCCGAGCACTGAGCACCCAGCACCCTGTGTACTGAGCACTGAGCACCCTGAGTACTAAGCACCCAGCACCCTGAGTACTGAGCACCCTGGACCCTGAGCACTGAGCACCCATCACCCCGATCACTGAGCACCCAGCACCCTGAGCACTGAGCACCCAGCACCCTGAGCACTGAGCACCAAGCACCCAGAGCACTGAGCACCCAGCACCCTGAGCACCGAGCACCCAGCACCCTGAGTACTGAGCAGCGAGCACCCTGAGTACTGAGCACCCAGCACCCTGAGTACTGAGCACCCAGCACCCTGAGTACTGAGCACCGAGCACCCCGAGTACTGAGCACCCAGCACCCTGAGCACTCAGCACCCAGCACCCTGAGTACTGAGCTCCCAGCACCCCGAGCCCTGAGCACCCAGCAACCTGAGTACTGAGCACCCTGAGTTCTGAGCACCGATCACCCTGAGCACTGAGCACCCAGCACCCTGAGTATTGAGCACCCAGCACCCTGAGCACTGAGCACCCAGCACCCTGAGCACTGAGCACGCCAGCACCCCGAGCACTGAGCACCCAGCACCCTGAGTACTGAGCACCCAGCACCCTGAGTACTGAGCACCCAGCACCCTGAGTACTGAGCACCCAGCACCCTGAGCACTGAGCACCCAGCACCCTGAGTACTGAGCACCCAGCACCCTGAGTACTGAGCAACCAGCACCCTGAACACTGAGCACCCAGCACCCTGAGCACTAAGCACTGAGCACCCAGCACCCCGAGCACTGAGCACCCAGCACCCCGAGCACTGAGCACCCAGCACCCTGAGCACTGAGCACCCAGCACCCTGTGCACTGAGCACCCAGCACCCTGAGTACTGAGCACCCAGCACCCTGAGTACTGAGCACCCAGCACCCTGAGTACTGAGCACCCAGCACGCTGAGTACTGAGCACTGAGCAACCAGCACCCCGAGCACGGAGCACCCAGGACCCCAAGCACTGAGTACTGAGCACCCAGCACCCTGAGTACTGAGCAGCGAGCTCCCCTAGCACTGAGCACCAAGCACACTGAGAACTGAGCACCCAGCACCCTGAGCACTGAGCACCCAGCACCCTGAGTACTGAGCACCCAGCACGCTGAGTACTGAGCACCCAGCACCCCGAGCACTGAGCACCCAGCACCCTGAGTACTGAGCACTGAGCACCCAGCACCCCGAGCACTGAGCACCCAGCACCCCGAGCACTGAGCACCCAACACCCTGAGTACTGAGCACCCAGCACCCTGAGTAGTGAGCACCCAGCACCGTGAGAACTGAGCACTCAGCTCCCTGAGTACTGAGCACCGAGCACCCCGAGCACTGAGCACCCAGCACCCTGAGCACTGAGCACCCTGAGGACAGAGTACCCAGCACCCTGAGCACTGAGCACCCAGCACACTGAGTACTGAGCACTGATCACCCCTGAGCACTGAGCACCCAGCACCCTGAGGACAGAGTACCCAGCACCCTGAGCACTGAGCACCCCAGCACCCTGAGTACTGAGCACTGATCACCCTGAGCACTGAGCACACAGCACCCCGAGCACTGAGCACCCAGCACCCTGAGTACTGAGCAGCCAGCACCCTGAGCACTGAGCACCCAGCACCCTGAGTACTGAGTACCCAGCACCCTGAGTACTGAGCACCCAGCACCCTGGGCACTGAGCACCCAACACCCTGAGTACTGAGCACCGAGCACCCTGAGTACTGAGCACACCAGCACCCTGGGTACTGAGCACCCCAGCACCCTGAGCACTGAGCACGCAGCACCCTGAGCACTGAGCACCCAGCACCCTGAGTACTGAGCACCCAGCACCCTGAGTACTGAACACCCAGCACCCTGAGCACTGAGCACTGAGCACCCCAGCACCCCGAGTACTGAGCACCCAGCACCCTGAGTACTGAGCACCCAGCACCCCGAGCACTGAGCACCCCGGCACCCTGAGTACTGAGCACCCTGAGTACTGAGCACTGAGCACCCAGCACCCTGAGGACTGAGTACCCAGCACCCTGAGCACTGAGCACCCAGCACCCTGAGTACTGAGCACTGAGCACCCAGCAACCCGAGCACTGAGCACCCAGCACCCTGTGTTCTGAGCACTGAGCACCCTGAGTACTAAGCACCCAGCACCCTGAGTACTGAGCACCCTGGACGCTGAGCACTGAGCACCCATCACCCCGATCATTGAGCACCCAGCACCCTGAGCACTGAGCACCCCAGCACCCTGAGCACTGAGCACCAAGCACCCAGAGCACTGAGCACCCAGCACCCTGAGCACCGAGCACCCAGCACCCTGAGTACTGAGCAGCGAGCACCCTGAGTACTGAGCACCCAGCACCCTGAGTACTGAGCACCCAGCACCCCTGAGTACTGAGCACCGAGCACCCCCGAGTACTGAGCACCCAGCACCCTGAGCACTCAGCACCCAGCACCCTGAGTACTGAGCTCCCAGCACCCCGAGCCCTGAGCACCCAGCAACCTGAGTACTGAGCACCCTGAGTTCTGAGCACCGATCACCCTGAGCACTGAGCACCCAGCACCCTGAGTATTGAGTACCCAGCACCCTGAGCACTGAGCACCCAGCACCCTGAGCACTGAGCACGCAGCACCCCGAGCACTGAGCACCCAGCACCCTGAGTACTGAGCACCCAGCACCCTGAGTACTGAGCACCCAGCACCCTGAGTACTGAGCACCCCAGCACCCTGAGCACTGAGCACCCCAGCACCCTGAGTACTGAGCACCCAGCACCCTGAGTACTGAGCAACCAGCACCCTGAGCACTGAGCACCCAGCACCCTGAGCACTAAGCACTGAGCACCCAGCACCCCCGAGCATTGAGCACCCAGCACCCCGAGCACTGAGCACCCAGCACCCTGAGCACTGAGCACCCAGCACCCTGTGCACTGAGCACCCAGCACCCTGAGTACTGAGCACCCAGCACCCTGAGTACTGAGCACCCAGCACCCTGAGTACTGATCACCCAGCACGCTGAGTACTGAGCACCCAGCACCCCGAGCACTGAGCACCCAGCACCCTGAGTACTGAGCACTGAGCAACCAGCACCCCGAGCACGGAGCACCCAGGACCCCAAGCACTGAGTACTGAGCACCCAGCAACCTGAGTACTGAGCACCCAGCACCCTGAGTACTGAGCACTGATCACGCTGAGCACTGAGCACCCAGCACCCCGAGCACTGAGCACCCAGCACCCTGAGAACTTAGCAGCCAGCACCCTGAGCACTGAGCACCCAGCACCCTGAGTACTGAGCACCCAGCACCCTGAGTACTGAGCACCCAGCACCCTGGGCACTGAGCACCCAGCACCCTGAGTACTGAGCACCGAGCACCCTGAGTACTGAGCACCCATCACCCTGAGTACTGAGCACCCAGCACCCTGAGCACTGAGCACCCAGCACCCTGAGCACTGAGCACCCAGCACCCTGAGTACTGAGCACCCAGCACCCTGAGTACTGAACACCCAGCACCCTGAGCACTGAGCACTGAGCACCCAGCACCCTGAGCACTGAGCACTGAGCACCCAGCACCCTGAGCACTGAGCACCCAGCACCCCGAGCACTGAGCACCCAGCACCCTGAGCACCCAGCACCCTGAGCACTGAGCACCATGAGCACTGAGCACTGAGCACCCAGCACGCTGAGTACTGAGCACTGAGCACACAACACCCTGAGTACTGAGCACCCAGCACCCCCGAGCACTGAGTACCCAGCGCCCCGAGCACTGAGCACCCAGCACCCCGAGCACTGAGCACCCAGCACCCTGAGTACTGAGCAACCAGCACCCTGAGCACTGAGCACCCAGCACCCTGAGCACTGAGCGCAGAGCACCCAGCACCCCCGAGCACTGAGCACCCAGCACCCCGAGCACTGAGCACCCAGCACCCTGAGCACTGAGCACCCAGCACCCTGTGCACTGAGCACCCAGCACCCTGAGTACTGAGCACCCAGCACCCTGAGTACTGAGCACCCAGCACACTGAGTACTGAGCACCCAGCACGCTGAGTACTGAGCACCCAGCACCCCGAGCACTGAGGACCCAGCACCCTGAGTACTGAGCACTGAGCAACCAGCACCCCGAGCACGGAGCACCCAGGACCAAAAGCACTGA